>NW_026057577.1:64682714-64943974 GCF_023721935.1 Panthera uncia
TTATTTTATTTTATTTTATTTTATTTTATTTTATTTTATTTTATTTTTAGTTTAGAGAGAGGGAAAGCAGGGAAGCAGAGGAGAGGGGCAAATGGAGAGAAAGTGAGAATCTCAAGCAGGCTCCAGAGGGGAGAGGAGCATAGAGAGAGAGAGAGTGAAAATCTCAAGTAGCCTCCCTGCTCAGCATGGAACCCGACACAGGGCTTGATCCCATGACCCTAGCATCATGACCTGAGCTGAAATCAAGAGTCAGACACTCAACCGACTGAGTTACCCATGTGCCCCAGAAGTGAGGGGACTTTAGAGCCTAACACCAGTCCCCTGGATAAATGATCTCTAGCTCCCGTAGGTGTGGGCATAAGAAGTTTTGCCAGCCATTAGCAGGAGGACTGTGTGAAAGCTTTCTTTGATTCTTTCTGTTAATACAGACCTCATGGTTCTGCCACAGTGAGGTTAACACTTAGCAACCCTTCATACTGTCCCACAAGCAAAGAAAATTTTCTACTGCCACTTGTTTGGTTCATTTCCTGAATGAGAGAACAAAACCAAAGTGATGCAGGAAATTTGTTATTTTTGTCTGAACTCAGTTTTTATTCATTCAGAGATGATGAGGAGACAATCCAGCCACATTTCCCTGCCCTACCCACATTTACATAGAAGTAAGTGTTGTCTGTCAAATTCATTTTGTTTGAAAGCCCCAAAGGCCATGAGCAACACATTCCCACAGACTCCTGTCTTGCTAGAGATATGTGGGCTGAACTGAAAGGAGACCAAAACTTCAGAATCTATTTGAATTGGCCACGTACTGAAAGTTCAACTGTTGCATTTAAGGTTCATGTTTCCAGTGGATTTTAGAGCCGATTCTTCAAACTGCAAAGCAACATCTGCTTCTCTAGTCCCAACTCTATGCCAATTACTGTTAAAGAGATTTCTGCCTGGGCCAGATGTGGTTCCTATGATTAAACTCATCTGTGCATTTCTTGTATGCAGCCCATTGTCTACCGAGGGCTCTTAGCCAGCTCTGAAGGGTGAATGGAGCTCAGTGCAACACTATGCTGTAATGATGCCATTTGTCAGCTTGCTAAATCTTGCAAAAGAACACAATTAAGTCAGTTTTCTAAAAATTCAAGTTTTTTCCCCCTGAAATAACCAATCTTGGAGGTAGTCATCCCATAAATTATTTTATACTCCAGCCAGGTTTATTATTATTATTATTATTATTATTATTATTATTATCTCTCCACTTTAGGACTAACTGCAGTTGTTCCTCAAAGGAGGGATCCTCAAGAAGATGCCAGAGGACTAAATATAATAACTCACAGTGTACTGAGAAGCTTAGGACAGCTTCTTATAAGCAATGAGAACATCTTTTGAATACAGAAAATGCAATTACAATCATTCTTAAAACAGGCTCTACAATAATATTGGCACAATGAAGTACACAATAGAACTATAGATGACCTTGCTTTGATTTGGGAAGACTTCCCTGTCATGTGGCTCTTACTGGTGGCTTCTATGCTGTTTTGGTTTTTATCTATCCCTTCAGTAAGAATTTATTATGTACCTACTTAGGTTGGAAATAAAATATGGAAATAAAAATAAGAGAAGTCACTACTTTTAAGAAGCTTGCAATTCTATTTATACCCCCAAAATTACACAACAAATTATGAAAAATACTACAATTGAGAAATAGGCAGGATCCTGTGGCAACAGAGAGGAGAGAATGTCATTGGTAAGAGTAATTTGCTAAAAGCGTCCTATCATTTTGGTACAGTTAAAAAAAAATAAAGCTATAACAGCTTTCCAAAGTGGCTCAATTGTGTACAATCTTCCCCCATGCTGTGAAAACCAGGCCTAACCTATAGACTGTAAATGTGAAATGGAATAGACTGGAAATTTACCCCAGATTTGATCAATGATTCATGAGGAAATTGGATGTAGGTGCTGGAGATGCAGGAGGGCACTTGTTGTGATGAGCACTAGGTATTGTATGTACGTGTTGAAACACTAAATTCTACACCTGAAACCAATATTGCACTGTATGTTAACCAACTAAAATTTAAATAAAAAGAAAAGAATTTTGAAAAATTAAAATTGCTACAGATCAGAAAAGAACTCATGTAAAGCAGGCTCATAATAGGGCCCATCGGAAGTATTTTCAGAATTGACTGGATAATATTTGAGGAGAGCTTAGAGACATTTCACTGATGAGCATGTGGGCAAACACACTATTGAGCCTTCATCCGTCAGGGATGAAGGAGGACTCATGTTCAGGAGTGGGGGAAGAAAATTCTAACAAGCACAAGGTTGTCCTGTTGTGTAATTGGGTGGGTGTGGCAGAGAGACAGCTGGGCAGTGTTGACATCCAGTTGTCCCCTCAGCACTGCTGGTTTTGGAGAACCCCATGGCACACTGGATTCTGAGACTCAAGGGAAAATTGGCAAAAGGGAAGGAGTTAGCTGGATGCTACAACAATTACCAGTTCAGTTTTCTGTCTGAATCAGATCCTAAGAGCAACACCGTGAGAGAATTTTCTCCCCTTGTCAGTTCTAAAAGGTTTCTATTAAGGCCATAGCCAGCAGTGGAGAACAAGGGCAGATTGTGGTATTTATAGAGAATAGTTGCTGGTTTATTTTCCAAACAACTGACTAAGATCTTGCGGAAAACAGCATTAAAACAACATTTGTAAAACAGCTTGCAAATAGGGAACTCCATGTACAATAGGATATTCTGACTGTTTGGTTTTAATCATCTCTGACTGAATGTCTCAGGAAGTAGCCTTAGCTACAGTTGTATCTATTTACATATATACCCACCTCGTTCCTTCTGGAGATGGATATGAATGTGTGACATAGGGATAAATGTAGAGTTCGGACCCCTCCTCTGGCAGGTCAAGAAATGTCTTCTTTTTATCCCTATTCTAAAATAAAATTATAAATCAGCTAGGATACATCAGGTCAGGAAAAAAATAGATTAAGTGCACATCATAATAAACCAATCTCCCAACTATAAGCCCAAATGTTTGGAGGGGCTTCAAAGTGCCCCTGCAGCCTTTGACCAAAGCCTGGCAACTCTGAAGAGGAGCTCAGTAATAGGGACAAAGACTGCCAGATGCACAGTGTGCCATTGCCAGCCAAAGTGAGCTGGCAGAAAGAGAAGCCAGCAAACAGGCAGCCAAGACATAGAGGCCAGGGTGACGGGAGGCAGGGGACGGTTTCCAAGGGAGCAGAATTGTTTTTAATTACTTGCTGTAGTGTAATTCTCAGCCTTGCTCTTTGTGATTGTATGTGGGTTGTTTCAATTCTACATCTATCATTCCCTCTGACAAGGTTGGAGAGCCAGAGAATGTGAAGTGACTTGTTCTCAAATAGGGTGGAGACAGGCACTGACATGAGAGGGAGACAAGCATATTGGGCTGGGCTGGAAAGCCCACATCTCCAAATGATGCATCCCATCAGAGACAAGGTTTTTGCCACACTAAATTTGAGCAAAATGGTAATGAAGTGTGTCTAAGAAGTAATTTGAGAAGACATAGCCAATCCTTCCATTTATTCCAGTTAATTTGTTTATTCCTCATTTTCTACCTTCTATTCCCAAACCCTCTTGCACAATTTCTTGGAACAGGCAGTCTTTGTATCCAACTGAATAGAATAGTGAATCATAGTAGTAGTGAAAGTAGTGGTAATAGTTACTATTGGCTAATCAACTGCTACATTGCAGGTGCTGTGCCACGTGTTTAATCATTATAACCACCATAGATATTATGATCCCTGTTTTACAGATTGGCATCTACAGGAGACTAGAGTTTAAAAGAGATACCGACAAGTCAACCGGCACAAATGCTTCAATGGCAGAGCACAGTGAGCTAAGAGAGTACCTAAAAGGGTCACCCAGCTTAAATTCTGGGGGAAGGTGAGAAAATGGTTAGGGGAATGTTGTTGGAGGAAGTCACATTTACAATGAATAATGCAATGATGAAGAAGGCAGAATATGTAAGAATAATGAAGAATAAGTAAGAATTTCTCATGCAGTGAGAGTGAGAAGGGTATCAAGGAAAAAGGGACCACTTAGAGGAAAGGCTTGAAACAAAACAGATCATACAAGCTTAAAGTGGCTAGATATAGAGCATAAAAGTAGTATAAATGAGAAGTAGGACAGAAAATGAGAAGTTTTCCTATTCTATGCAGAGAAGTTTAAATTTATTCTTAGGAAAATGAAAATATTCAACTGATTTCAAGATTTGCAATTCAGAAAGTAGGTTACAGAGAGTAGAAATGGAAGGTAGAATGCCCCCAGTTAAGGGGCAATTCCAATACTCTAGGCATGTACTGGTGATGTTCTGAATAAGGAAAGATCTTGAAGAAGAGTCCATGGACTTGATTGAATGTAACAGAAAGGGGAAAGGCAGCAGTTAAAAATGCTGCCTATATTATGGTCTTGGAAAATTGTGTGGACAAAGATGTTATTCAGTAAAAGAAGAACCACAGGAGAAGGAAGAAAAGTGTGTGTGTCTGTGTGTGTGTGTGTGTGTGTGTGTGTGTGTGTGTGTGTGAGAGAAAGAGAGAGAGAGAGAGAGATTGTGTGTGTGTGTGTGTGTGTGTGTGTGTATGCGCATATACTGTAGTGTTGATGAAGGGTGGTTAGGCAATGAATCCTGGTTGGGGACACATTATTATGGAGATGCACAGTAGTTTATGTAAGCCTTGCATGCAAGGCCCATCAAATCTGTAACTACACATTCTAAAACTATTATCTTTATCTCAGAAAACTTCCAGGCAGAGGAAAGGACAATAAATCCTTTGTCACTCTGGCTCTTGGGCAAGGTACAAGGCCCCCATCCTGCTTGTCTACTTGCCCATCACCTCCAATTCCCAGACTTGTCTAGAAACCTGTGCTCTTCTCCTTGCTTTGACTCTACAAAGGCTAAGCAGACATTGACCACTTTTGCAACAAGCCTTTCTCTTTGACTTGAGAATCTGAGTCAAGAGGGTGGATGAATTTGTCAGTGGAATGAAAGACTGAAAAGAAAGCAGTCCCAGAAAAAAAAGTACAACTCCATTTCTCTCTTAATTGTAGTTTCAATCCTTTTAGCTCTTAGCAGATCTCTAACCTGGTTCTAGATTACCTAGTAATTCTCTAGGTTACTGAATCTACTGTCAGTAAATTTCTCTTCTGCCTTACACTAATGGTCAGTTTCTTCTGTTTATAAATTAGAACTCAGCACAATTTGAACCTAAAATTCTTACCTGGGGAAACAGAACAAAGAAAGAAGTTGGGCCATTTAAAACCTTAAGGAGCCTGGATAGAGTTTGAGTTAACATCAGGCCTCTGTGTTATCATTAATAGAATTCTTGAACAAAACTAAAACTTCATGCTTCTAATAACATCTTGATGTTCTTTGGGTTGCTCCACACCCACTGCACCTACCTTGGACCTTGCTCCTTGGTTTCTCATTTCTGCAGTAGCCATGCTTCCACTCTTCTTTATTTACCGTGTTGACCATTTCTGGATAATTTTCCAAAATGCCTCTTTTCACACTCCCCCCTTTTCTGCTAAAGTTTCTGCTATAGGACTTGGCTTCCCGTAGGAAGCAATCAAAATTTCTTAGCTAATCATTTAAGTCTTCCCAACATCTGGAAATACATTATTGCTCCATTTAACCAACTCCATTTCCTCAACACTCAAGACTCGTCTTCCCACATGCATGCAACATCATTTATCTTTTTACCTTACTTCTCTTGCTCTCTACAACTAAATATTCTCTCTGGACATCAGTGCAAATCTTGCATTTCCTTAAATCCATATTGAGCCCTTTTCCCATTTTAAAATCAGATAAGCAATTTTTTTTAATTAGTCACTACTTTTTTTTCCTTTCCTTAATATCTGCAGTACATATATTCAGTAAATTGTAAATGCAGAAACTTGAAGGGATCCCAAAATCATTGGGACTAAATTTCTCATCACACAGATAAATAAACTGAGCCCTCCTGAATGAAATTAACTTTACCAGTCCACCCCATGCAATCTTATACCTTATCTTATACTCTGATTGCTAGGCTTGCAGGATTTGCCCCTGCATTACAGTGAAAACTTCTCAACCTTGCCTGACACTGGCCTTACTGAACTGAATTCAAACTAAATCAAGTTGAATACTATTCTATTTTAATTTTTTTAAAGATTTTATTTTTTAAGTCATCTCTCCAGCCTACATGAGGCTCAAACTCACAACCCCAAGACCAAGAGTCACATGCTACACTGACTGAGCTAGCTAGTCACCCTAAGTTGCATTTTATTATTTATTTTATTTTATTTTATTTTATTTTAATTTTTAAAGTTTATTTTAATGTATTTATTCTTGAGAGAGACAGACACAGCATGAGTGGGAGAAGGGTAGAGAGAGTGGAAGAGAGAATCCCAAAGCAGGCTCCACACTGCCAGCGCAAAACCTGATGTAGGGCTTAAACTGCAAACCATGAGATCATGACCTGAGCCAAAACCAAGAGTCAGATGCTTAACCAACTGAGCCATCCAGGCACCGCACACACACCCCCCCCAACTTGCGTTTTAAAATTCACTTAGGTGCATCAATTGAAGAAAACGAATGCTATGTTTTCTGAGGATTTAAATATCCACTTTTTTTTTCAAATTTGGATTTTCATGTGTCTTATTTTTTCCAAGTGGGCAGAACCAGTCAAAGTAGATTGAGAATATATCTTTTTTAGTAGGCGGAGTCCCTTAGCTGCTTAAACTCTGCTGAACTATTCCCAGCTCAGAGAGAGGGAAAGGAACAGATTACCATTTGGTTTACAGGCTTCTAACCATGAACCAAACCAGATGCCTATGGATCTTTAGATTTGGATGTTTAGCCACTGTGAAGCTTCACACCATGACAGCACCTTACTTCTCCTGAGATAGCTCACATGTGATAGAAACAGCTACCAAGAATTCCTTATTGCCTGGAGGGTTAAGAAGAGAATCTAGTCTTTTTGATGATGATAAAAGTGAAATCAAAAGACACATAAGCAAAATAATGTGGGGTGTTTTATAGAATCTCTTCCACATATAACAGAGTATCCATATGCCTTTTTGTTTTTCAAGTCTTAATGACTCATTACAACTATTATCTACTTTCTTTTTTTGATATTAGGATAAAGTTTTTTGAAATCCCATTCCCTCTGCATTACCTATAATTGTTTGTGTGGTAATAAAAACATACCATCTCCAAGTGCCAGATGTTGCATTTTAAATGAATTTATTTATTACTGAATTACTCTATTCTTAGTGTTTTTAATCAAAATTTATTTATATAGAAGATGTTTCAAACTAAGTCATTTATCTCTTTTGGTATATAGAGGCATAGCCAAACACAACAGTAAATGTCAGTTCCTAGACCAACAACTCACACATGCTCGATACAAATGTTATAACTAAGTACATAAAGTTTTAGAGCATTTAATAAAAGCTTAATAGTTTGCTGACATGCTTATTTCCAATTTCTTGGTGTAGTTTATTTCCAGAATATCTGGACACATATGGAAGTGATGCCCTTTAAACATTGCCAACTTTTTACATCCACTGCACATTACTTGTTGGAGCTATTAAGTAAAAAAAATCCCATAAATCAAGATGACATGAAGGAGAAAAAATAAGCTTTATGCAACAGGAAAACAATTTGTCCTTCTCACCAAAATATCCTAAACAAACAGCTAAAGAAACAGTTGTAGAGAAGAAAATATTGTTTACAAGTTTTCATCTTTGAAATAATGTTGCTTAAAACAGTTTCCACAAAAATGATGTTTGGCACATATGAAGATTGTGCAAAGATTTGGTTCTTTATATTATGGTTGAGATTGATAGACCTTAAAACTTTGAAGCTATTGAGCATTCATACTGAACTCAGTTGGAATAACATGGCAGGTGGTGGGTCACATTAAAAAATGGGTAAACCTCCACATAGCAGGTCTTCTCTATAATGGAGTGCGTGGTTTGGACCCAAATAAGCAATGTCACTAGTCAAATAGGGTTAAAACCACCTGAGTAAATCAAACCAGGGAAATGATCCCCTCTTCATATAAGCAATTCAGCTTGGAATTGGAGGCACTAAGGTTCAGCAACCCAAGAGTACTGATCAAGCAGAGAAAATGGGATCACACTTCTATAACAATTGGCTTCCAGTGTGAAACTTGTAGCCTAACCTAAGAGAAAAATAGGGTGGATGCCGTGTCTCATAGGAGAGGGAAAAGAGGAGCTCCAAGGATATACTTATCTCAGTTGATTTTTTAGGCTTAACATTTTACTCAGGATTTGAAAAATATTCAAAACCCACAAGAAAATTCCACTGATGAGGTCAGAGTCAAAAACTGTAATAATTATCTCCAAAATAAATGCCGAAATAGGCTTTTTTGGGGGTGGGAGTGGTTTTAGGGCTTTATGCTTCTCATACATAATATTTCAATGAGGACAATGTTACTTTGATTAAGTGAGAAAAATAAATGAAAAAAAGACACAAACAAATTAGGTATATATACCTAGTAGCTGTATTAGTTTATTAGGGTTCTGATAAATACTGCAGACTATGTGATTTAAACAACAGAAATTGACTTTCTCTCAGTTCTGGAGGCTAGAAGTCCAATATCAAAGTGTCGGCAGGTTTGGTTTCTTCTGAGGCGTCTCTCCTTGGCTTACAGATGTCCATCTTCTCTCTGCCTTCACACACTCTGTCCTTTATCTGCATGTTTTCTGTATCCAAGTCTCCTCTTCTTATAAACACAAAAGTCATATTGGATTAAGAACCACCCCTACAACCTCATTTTCCTCAATTACTTCTTTAAAGGCCCTGTCTTTCTTTTTTTAATGTTTACTTATTTTTGAGAGAGAGAGAGAGAGAGAGACAGAGCTCAGGTGAGGCAGGGACAGAGAGAGACACGGAAACACAGAATCTGAAGCAGGTTCCAGTCTCCGAGCTGCCAGCAAAGAGCCCGATGCGGGGCTTGAACCCACGAACCGTGAGATCATGACCTGAGCCCCAGTTGGATGCTGAACCTACTGAGCCACCCAGGTACCCCACCATATTTAAATACAGTCACATTCTCAGGTACTGGGAGTTAGAATATCAATATATGAAGGGGGGAAGCAATTTAGCTGATAACAGTAGCTATGTATAAAAACTGAAGTAGAGACTTGAAATAGCCTCATATAGATAATTTGAGTCAAATTTATTTTGGCTTACTGCCTCACAATAATCAAGGCAAATGTGCAGGATGAGAGCTTGAGTTATCCTGCAGGACCCAAGACCCTCATGTTTTATTTCTCTGTAAGCTAGTTTGTTTCCAGCCTTGTTTAAGGCTATTACATCCATTTTTGTGCTCTACAAGATTGTATGCTTCTTGCCACTGAAACTACATAAATGCCTTTAGGTGACTAGAATCCTAATTTTTCAATTTGTGGAATTCAACTGATGAGTAGGCCATTAAACAATTTAGTGGGTGGTAACCATTACTTCAATAAAAGAGACTAAAAATATTACAGTGTGTAAAAAAATGGGTGTAGAGTTCATGTCAGGGAATAGAGTAGAGTAAGAATGTCCATAAAAGCAATAAAAGCACTGACCAACAGTCAGAATCAAATTTTTCAGAACTTGGGAAATGAAACAAAGGCTTTCAGCAAACTGAGGACTTGGCTGGACCTTTGTAAAAACAGGTCATTTTGTGGCATTTTATCTTGCCTGCTGTAGACTTATAGCCCAACAGCCAGAAATACAATGAATCCAGCAGACTGGCTACCACTGGAGAGGGTCCAACAAGGAAGGAGCTTTTTCATGGTATATCAGCAGAGAATTGCCATTTGACCTGTCTGGTAGATCCCTGGAAGAATTCACTCTCAAGTCTGGACTTTTATGATCTAATTGGAGCTTGACTAGTGAAAACAGTTTTTTTCCTAGGCACGCTTTAAAAACAGAGACAACTGTTGAACATCTGAGATGCCCAATGCAGTAGATAACAACTGGGGCAAACAATAGGCTAATAGCTTAGAAGGAAAATCTGAGTACTGATGTCCACTGAAAACTTTGGAATGTTCTGATACATTTCTAAGAATCTAGAAGGCCAAACACATAGAGAGGACTGTGCATGTATCCAGGGCTGGGCACTTGTGCAGAATAGACCTGAGAAGGCCCTACGCTCTCACCTCTAGCTGACATTGGATTCCTGCACAAAGAGGAAGTTGCATGTCCCAACACACACAGGCCCGCTTGCAAAACCACTGAGTTGTATACTTTAAAATAGTAAATTTTATGGCATATGAATTCTATCTCAATTTTAAAATACACTGGTCATTTATCTTAAATTAAATGAAAATTAGAGTATGCAGCACACTGCATACTGTTGACATAATGTTGATTGGTAGAAGCCAGATACTCTATTCACATGAAATTCAAAAACAGGCAAAACTAATGTGTTTTGATAAAGTTACAGATAGCAGTTACCTCTTTGGGGAATGTTTTGTGTAAGGGGACATGAGGGAGACTTCTTGGGGCCTAGAAAAGTTCTATATCATGATTGAGGCTGTGGTAACATAAAGGGTATTATATACCTCCATGTAAAAATTTAACAAGTTGCACACAGGATTTGTGTGCTTCACTGTAGGAGTTTTACCTCGATTAAAAATATATATATATATATATATAATATACAATGTATATAATTATATATATATATATATATATATATATATATATATATATATATATAAGTCAGGTAGCTAATGTTATATCAACATTTTGCTTTAGTTGAATATATGTGTTTATGTATACTGGATCATGATGTAAAATACATTTGTTTGTGTAGGCATAATCAAAGTGCTTGGAATAGAACGCTAGAATCCTGGGGAAAACCTAAGCTGCTTTGAGACAGGAACAACTTAAGCTTATCAGGCACACTTCTGGAAATACAATGGAAGTAGAGTACAAGTAGTGGCAAGTGTTCTAATAAATCAACCACAGGGTGATTTAAAGTATTCCAGCCTCATTACCAACACTCAGGCCCTAGCTTTACTTGCACTTTCTTCGTGAACCATCCTTCACACAAAGCCAAAAATGGCCTCTTGCTCTCCTAAAGGTTGCATTTTTTTATTGGCATCTCCATTAAAGTATATATAAACATCTGACATTGACCTAGCATAGTGTTCATGTACTATTTTCCTTTCCTAACTGTAAAATCTTAGATTCTAGTAATTATTCCTTTCTTTTTCTCCATAAAATTTGGCATACGTACTTTATACTTGATATTGCATAGAAGAAAAAAGATATTAAGAAATTAAGAAATCAATTGATATAATGGCCTTTGAAATATATACCTTACTAAAAATTAACACAGGCAACAACATATGTTGGTGAGAGTGTGGAGAAAGGGAGACCCTCTTACACTATTGGTGGAAATGCAAACTGGTGCAGCCACTCTGTCAAACAGTATGGAGGCTCCTCAAAATGCTAAAACAGAATTACCCTACAATCTAGCAATTGCACTACTACGTATTTACCCAAAGGATACAAAAATACTGATTCAAAGGGACACATGCATCCCAATGTTATAGCAGCATTATCAACAATAGCCAAATTATGGAAAGAACCCACATGTCTGTCCATCAACTGATGAATGGATAAAGAATGGTATATGTATAAACAATGGGATATCACTCAGCCATCAAAAAGAATAAAATCTTGTTATTTGCACTGACATGGATGGAGCTAGAGTATATTACACTAAGCAAAATAAGTCAGAGAAAGACAAATAATATATTATTTCATGCATATGTAGAATTTAAGAAAGAGAATAGTTGAACATAGGGGAAAGGAAAAAAAAGAAGAGAGAGAGGCACAACATAAAAGAGACTCTTAACTATAGAGAACAAACTGAGGGCTGCTGAAAGGGAGGTATGGCAGGGAGGAATGGACTAAATGGGTGATGGGTATTAATGAGGGCAGTTGCAATGAGCACTGTAAGTGATGAATCACTAAATTCTCCTGAAACTAATATTACACTGTATGTTAATTAATTAGAATTTAAATAAAAACTTGAAACATTAAAAAAATGTAATATATACCTTAGAAGTTCAAAATAAAATCTAATGTTTATGTACAAATAAAAGCTTGTCAAACAACACAGAAGTAAAAGAAAGGTATGCGTGTGTTTAAATGGATGTTTGCATTATACAGTTTATTGAGTATGTATCTGGAAATTGAAAACTCTCATTCATTAGTGGGTCAATGTGATTATTGGTCCAAAGCTCAAAAGTCCCCTTTTCTATTCTGCACCTCACATACAAGCTGCTAAACCAAGTTCATAGTTCACTAGTGTCAGGGAAAGCTGGGGAAAATGAATAAGAATGGACGATTTCACCCCAGAATTATAGCAAAGGACTTTGACTCTTCAGTGATCAAGGCAATCACTTATCATCACTTGGCTTAGAGACACTCAGGAAATTTTGGAGACAGGGCTGAGCCATATTCCTAAACCAAACAATTTTTTTTTTTTACTTATGTGTTTTCAAAAAAACAACAAAAACAAAATTTGTCTCTCTAATTGAATCTTATTCTTTATATGATATTTTTGATGAAGATGAAAATCACAGAATCCAGCTAGGAATCAAGTATGCCTTTCTTCAGGAATGTGCCTTTCATAGGCAGCTCATGGGTTGGCGGTTTAAACTGTGTGTGATCTCTCCTGTTATTTACTGCTGCTATTCTTTGCTGATTGACTGTCGTTGACTGACCAGTGGGTGGTGAACAGCAGGAGAGCAAGACCACATAGCCTTAACAGCCATGAAGAAGCACTTTAAACATTTTTCAAGGCTTCAAGTTGTGTGGTGTTTATTTTCCTTCAAAGGCACACATGTCATGAACAGCTCAATCTTACCTCTAAGAAGAGGAATTGCTTTTGAAAAGTAGAGTTCTTAAAAAAAATACATGCCTAGTTAAAATCCAGGTATTACTAAATCCTCATTCTATTATAATCTTTTTCATGTTTCAATTTAAGCATCTTAAGGAAAGTGAATCTTAAATTAAGCATCTTAATTTAAGCATCTTAAATTAAGGTGTGTGAACCTACTGCTTAGCTGAATTCTTTACCACCAATTTTGAGTAAGCAATAATAGAACAGCTTCCCCCAACTTCAGTATCTCTCTTTCATAATCATAAAATTTATAATTTAGAAAAGGTAAGATCTGACATTCATAGACAATATTCTTTAGTGTTGCATAACACCCAATCATTAGCTTATTAAAAAAAAAAGACCGCAAAATCAATTTTCATTGACTTTAAAACTTGCAAATTGAGTTAGGCTTAGTAATTTACTTTAAATTCCTTTTGTTGGTGTTAAGAAAGCTTCAACCACCCAGATTTCAGACCAGTAACCTAAGAATAGAAAGTTGCAGTTCATCACTAATTGTCATGTCTGAGATTTTATTTTACCCTTCTTACAAGCTGATGAATCAATCTCTTATAGTTTTATGGATTCTGGTAGAAGATACAAGACTCCTGGTTCAAAGACAAAGGATTTTTATTACTCACAGCATAACAAGCCAAGTGAGTATCAGCATAATGTATTGATGTGTTGGTTCCCTTTTTTTCTGACTCCTATAGGGGTGTTGGCAGAGAGCCAGATGGATACCACGCACACAGTGGTTTTGCATACAGTTAGAGAAAAGAAGTAAGCATCATGCCCCGGAGTAGTCAAGGAGAATTATGAATTTTCAAAATAGATCAATATAACCCCAACTCTTTTCCTCCTGATCATCACCCAGAAGTCAACCAAAAAAAAAACAAAAAACAAAAAACAAAGATGAACACTTTTCTGAACACAGTGGCTTTCAGGGAACAAACTATTTTACTAAGGGAAGATCAGGAAGGAGGTAGGGGGAGTCAAATATTTTTCAGTTGACTTTTAAGAAAGATGCTCAAGCAATACTAGATTTTTGAAAATGGTGGGGAATGTGGAATGCCCATCAAATACCTTAAAAATTGGCCCATGTTGGACCAGTCTTTGTGTCAAAAGGCATACTATTTTTGAACTCTAAATAGACTGAAAGCTGAAAACATGACACAGTTTAATTTCAAGACCCATATTACTATGCCTGGAGTTGGCTGATTAAATGGGAAACTGAACAAGTTTCAGCAATGGCAAGATAGCAATAGCCCCAAGAGGGGGTCAAGTTAATGTATTGAATTTTTCAGGAGTAAACAGAGTCAATGTCCCCAGCAGTTTTTCTTCCTTCTCTGCAATGCAAATAGTTCAACCTTGGCAGGAATCACAAGTCTAACAAACATTGGTGGCTTCTGTATCTGAAGCATAAGATCCATTGTGACAGTACCTGTGTTATCAAATCTGGTATGACAATAAATCCAGATAGTGATGGCAGTGACCTGGGTGATGTAGGGCTTATCTTCTTGATACTATTTGGTTTTATCAGCGGATGGGCCATCATAATGGCACCAAAGTGGAGTGTTTTTAGTCTGCCAGTGTGAGGTCTTCCAAGTGGCAGCCAGATAGCCAAGTCAGAACAGCCCAAGAGTCAATAAAATGTATCCAGTTTCACCAAGGAGAGGACTGACCAGGGCTAGGACACTGTCTGGAATTTGCCCACCAAAAGGATTGATAGCATTTGCTTTTGGTTTTGCAAATCCTCACCTTGAGGCTGAACAGTAACAAAGACCAATGGACACTGTAAGGCGTCAACTTAGCTAAACTATCATTGTATCAGACCCTGATATTTAGGGGAACCTCTGTCAATCTAGGGACCCATTGTTCCTGCTGCTTTACTTCAAGCCAGTGGAGTGAGTGATAATTTTCCCCTAAAGGAGAAAGTTGCCTTTTCATGTAAAACTGAGATGATATCAGGGCCAGGTTAGCTGCACTAATAAATATGTGATTTCCACATGGCTGGTGAAGCATATCAGGTCCAACCTACCTTGTTAGTTATCAAGTTCAAGTTTACTCACCTATAAATACAAATTTCACACTGGAAACTCGCAAGATCCTCATAAGGTATTTGGTTCCATAAAGAGCATAGTGGTAGCAAGCCAATGGTTCTTTCAAAGGGGGTGTACTTGGTGACTTGTTTAGATAGATGGCACTGTTTCAATGGAAAATGCCCTCTCTGAATGTTCCTAGAGTGTTTGCATCTTTAAAATTAGGATTTCCCTTTCCCGGGTTTTTTATTGTTTCTGCTGGAGCACCCTGGAAAAGAGAGTACATGCAACAGAATGTACAAGCAAGAAAATTCCCTCTGGAACTCATGAGATGGAGACATGCAGGCATCTAACACACTATTCCATTATACATTCAGATATGGGAGCCACAAAAACAGTACAGTGAGTTAGCCCAGTGGGCCCCACATATAATGTCACGTTAACTTTCCTTGGAGACTGTAAGTCCCATAAAAACCCTATCAGTGGAAGATGAGCACCATCTTCCCCTAAAAGAACATAGACCAACAAGTTAAAGTATGTGGGTTAGGAGTCAGAGCAACGGCAGCAGGGATTTCACACTATCTCCCAGCAGAGAATTCACGATGGGTGGAGTGACAGAGGAGGCTGTCTCACAGAAGACAGTGTGGGAGTGCAGGGCGCAGAGAGAATTTTTTTCTCACTTAGATCCCTTATTTCAGAGTGGAATCCAAACAGCACTGCTTTCTTCCCTGTTTACCTCTCAACACCCAAGCATCTATGCTTAGGGGAACTTTTCTTCCCCTATCCATGTCACTTTAGCTCCAACCTCACAGCCGTCAGCTCCTCTTTTCATCCCATACCCAGTATTCTGTCATTGTTGCCAGCCAGGTTGGGCTGCAGCAGGTGCATGCACATGGCTGGCTCTGCATTGTAAGAAATGGTTTTGCATTTACTTTGTTTCAAGCAGCAGCTCCTGTGCAGATCAGACTTCCTACATTTTTGACGCAACCAAAGGTCTTTGTCAAATAATAGGGTCATCTTTGCTGGCATTCTTGATGAAGAGTTTACTCAGCTCTACAACCACAAGCCACCTTGCCTTTCAGGTGGCACTGTGAGGCTTATGTCCCACTGTCATGATAACATCCTTGCCTGGAGGATAGAGAGTAATAACCAAGGCACCTTTGGGGCAGATTGTTTCAGACTTACTTCTCACCACCTGTCTCATTAATAGGGCAAGGAGAAACCCTTATTCTGTCCACTCCCCACTCCTGCCATTCTTGCCCATGGCTTGGGCAAGAGCACTTGCTACCAGATTCTAGGGAGTCCTTCAGATCCCTGAACCTGACCTTTTGGGTTTGTCCTTCTTGTACCTGAAAGCCATATGTCTTTCAGTATCCTATCCTTGTCACCAAAACTATTGAGTTGGGGATTTGATTTTCACCCTACTTAAAAGCTAATAAGTTAACCTGTTAACATTTCAAGGATACTGGCAAGATAAAAAATCCCTGGATCAGAGACAAAAAAATATATTACGCATAGCCCAGCAAGTGGCATGAGCATCATGTTTGCTTTAGTTCCCTTTGACTCCAAGTTCCATGGGAGTGATGTAGAAGGCCCAGATGAATTCTGTGTGTATAATCTGGATTTTTACTGCAGCTAAGGAACACTTGTGGAACCTCATGTTTTAGGACAGGCATTAAGCAAGCCTGCTCTTTGTCCTACAAGCAGACTTTACTCCTCCTCTCCCTCAGTGTTATTCACTGCAAACTCAACACTGTGGAGTGGCCTGGGTAAGCAGTGGTCAGCATCGTGCATTCTTGATACACTCGGGAAGAAGCAGTAGGGAAATTCAGCGACCATGTCAATTTCCTATCCCAACACTGACATGTTTGGACCACTTATACACTGGATACTCTACTAAGTACTTTCCTACCTTATTTCATTTAATCCAAATGAGATCTTTGACTGAGTTACCATTAATATCTTCAATCATCCCTATCTTGTTTTCCTGTTTTCTGATGACTCAGAAACTACTCATTTAATGGATGAGAAAACTGACATTCATAGAGTCTAATTGGCCAAATTTGTATAATTGTAAGGGGAGAAACTAACATTGAAACCCAAGTCTGACACCAAAGCCCATTCTCTTACCCACTGTTACAAAAGTCTCTCAAGCAGTAAACTTGAGCTTTTGCAGTGTTCTTCAGAGTGTTTTAATAGAGTAGACTTTTCAGGGTTGGACACTTACATAAAAACATTTTAATAATTTATAAGTTTAAATACAAACATTAGGAGAGAAGAACACATTTCTGATGAAATTATCTTGATAGTGTTTGCCTTCTCTATGTGGATGAGCTAAAATGTTCATAGGACGTTTTGAAAGGTAAACATTTGCCTTGGTTTCCACCCGACTGTCCTAGTTTGTACCTGTTGTTCCAATGTGTTAATAGTGCTCCCAGAGAATGTCAAAATAATTGTCCTTGTGACTCTTACTATGATGGGAAGTTTTCTGCAGAAGTTCATGAAAACATAACAGGAAGAAATGAATTATAAATGTTATATATCAAAGGAGCATTTTTAAACTTCATATATAAGAGCAGTCTTTTCAAAACAGTTTGAAGATTTATCTACTAAACCCAGTAGCAGCTTGATTGACATTTTCTAATGTGCATCATTGCTCTTCAGATCATTCCTATCTTGTTTTCCTGTTTTCTGATGACTGAGAAACTCCTCATCTATATCCAACAATGTATACAGAAGACAAATACATTAGGAAGGAATAAATGCCAGTTTCTAACTTGGAAATTTAGTTCTACACTCTGAAATAACATTTATTTAACAAGTATTTTAACTACTAGCTATGTGAATGCCATTAAAAGTTCTAAATATGAACAATAAATTTTAAATCAATTGCCACCTACACATGCATTACCTAGCAACGTGTCTACTTTTATCTGAAATATAGTGAAACAGAGTAAGAAGAGCATGAGTTAGAGTTGAGTTTATGGTTCAAATATACACATATGTGTGGACATATATGTGAAATGAAAGTATAAGTTGAATGAAAAAGCATTAAATTTCTGATAATTTCATTATTGGTATAATTGCAACAGTTTGTAAAAGTGACAAGAAGATAATGACAGCAGTAAAAACTGGGGCACCTGGGTGGCTCAGTCAGTTAAGCATCTGGCTCTTGACTTTGGCTCAGGTCATGATCTCACAGTTCATGGGTTTGAGCCCCATGTAGGGCTCTATGCTGACAGTGCAGAGCCTGCTTGGGATTCTCTCTCTGTCTCTCTCTGCCTTTCCCCCAGTCGTGTGTGCTCTCTCTCCCTCTTTCTCCTTTTCTCTCTCTCTCTCAAAATAAATAAATAAGCTTTAAAAGCAAAACAAAACAAAAACAGCAGGCATTACTTCCAGGAGTTTTCACCTAATTAGGGGGGAGAAGATACTCTCAAGGAAAGCTATACATGTTTCTCCTGCTATCCGAAAATAGAGCGTTCCTATGAAAACTTTCATAAGCTCAAATGGCATAAAGCAAAGAAGCAATTACCATTAATTTGCATGGAAAAATTTCAAACTTTCCCATATGCAATAATAATAATAATAATAATAATAATAATAAATAACCTCTGTTAGGCTTTTCTGATACCTTAGGACATATTTTGCTAATGGAAACTCAAAACAAGTCGATATAAAACACAGACGTTCACAGACACAGTTCAAAGCTATGACCACTTGATGCGGAGATGCTGAGTGTAGTTCTGGGGAAGGAGTTTAATGGACTCACTCTTGCTGCTCAGGGTGCAAACTGCCTCTATAACAGAACTCTCTGCAAAACAAACACCAAATGTTATTTTCACAAAGCAAAAATCCTCTTTGGCTTTCTTTCATTTAGTGAAAACAAGTACTAATATATGTCTTTTATAAAAATGAAGCGGCATAACGTGAACTTTAGAAAAATGAGGCATACCGGTGTAATCAAGTGGTTATTTACCACCCATGTAATCTACAGATTCCCGCTTTGCCTTTACTGTAGCATTTTCTTTCGTATAGAAAAAACAGTATGGAAAGGGCTCAGAGTGAGAAAGGAGCTGGAGAGTGAAAGTTGCATTTAGTGTGGACATCTGTAACAGAGTTAATGTATGCTTAAGTCTGTGGGAAGAGAGCTGTGGTTTGAGAGGTGTTAAAACCCATTTACATTTAGCGGATTAGACCCCCTGCTGCACAGCAATATCCTAAGGGAATAGATTGAGAACAGCTCAGTTTTGATGAGAAAAGGAAGTTATTTGGATAAGATTCCAAAACATGGAAGTTATTTGGATAAGATTTCAAAATCTATGCATTAGACACCTCAGGAGGGAGCCCTTGATACTAACGAGGTTCCAGCATGAGGATCCAGAGTTCCTGGTGGAGACTGGAAAGGAATAATGAAGAGGGGTTAAAAACAGAGATGGAGGTGCATCTGGGTGACTTAGTCGGTTAAGCGTCTAACTGTTGGTTTCGGTTCAGGTCATGATCTCATGGTTTGTGGGTTTTAGCCCTGATCGGGCTCAGCACTGACAGTGTGGAGGCTGCTTGGGACTTTCTGTCTCCCCACTCTTTCTGCCCCTCCCCTGCACACTCTCTATTTCTTTCTCTCTCTCAAAAACAAACAGACAAAAACCAGAGGTGTGGGTACTTAGGAAGGCAGATGAGGAATAGTTTTTGTAGTTTTTTTTAAGTTTATTTATTTTCAGAGAAAGAAAGAGAGAGCACAAGTGGGAGAGGGGCAGACAGAGAGGGAGAGAGAAAATTTCAAGCAGACTCCACGCTGTCAGTCCAGAGCCCCATCTGAGGCTCTATCTCACAAACTGTGAGATCATGACTTGAGCTGAAACAAAAGTCAGACACTTAACCAACTGAGCCACCCAGATGCCCCCATTTATGTAGCTTTTATACTCAGAGTATCATGATTTAATCCTGGAAAGAGCATCTGGCTCCCAGTCATTTTTATATCAACATAACATGCCTTACATTTACCATCTTTTAGAGACAATCATTCAGAATGCCAACCCCTAGGAATCTCATTAGGCATGTTCAGAGGGGTTACCTTTCTGAGGCATGAAAAGTGTGCTACTTTAAGGTGCACCTAAATGCCAAAATTAAAGTATCACAATATACAAGTAGGTAAACTCACAGTTAGAGGTAAGCCAGAAGTTCTAAAGTATTTGGACTTATTCCATTTAGCTCTTGGGCAAGTCACCTGACCTCTTTACCTGATTTTTTTCCCATAGTTAAAACAGGGCAAATCACTTCTCTCCTGCCGTGCTTCATGGGAATATATACTGGGTGCATTTTAAAGAACTATGTAGGAGGTCAGTATTATACTGAACATATGGAATCTTCCTAGATGAACTTCAAAATATTCCATTATTTTTGTTTAAAAAATGTAAAATTCCACTTCAATTACCCTTCCTCTCTACCATTTTCCTCACAATGTTATCATTGTACATATTCTAAAATTAACAGACATACTTCCTGCTGAAGCACCGATTGCAGATAAAACAGGGTTATGGACTCTAAAAAGAACAAAGACCTATACACAAAAGACTTTTTCTCCCAGAGGTAAGAAAATTCAGCTTGAAGGATTGGCAAACACCCAATACATTATTCAGCATACCTGTATATTATCTGGGTCCACTCTCGCAAGCCAGCTAAATGGTGAGAACTACTCTCTGAAGATTAATTCTGTTTCCTTTCATATTCTCCATTGAAGTCTCTCTTGTTATAATTTACTTCCAAAACTTCAGTTTCCAGGTTACATGCAATATTAAAAGCAGTGCATTCACACTTTTAAATTGCTGTTCTTCCTCATTCTCATGCTTCTTTTCAGAAAACACACCAAAAAAAAAAAATGACCAACTAATTCAGATAACCATATAATTTACAGATGGAGATTCTGTGGTGCCATCATAAGACTTTTGCCCTCCTCATTGTTAAGCTAATTCTGTTCAATCATCAAAAGAAGGTAAACTTCTCAAAGAAAATGACTGATAATTAATCTCCCAGGACAAAGAGAATGGAGAACAATAAAAATAGGGTCTTTTCTCATTTTTAGTCATTCAGGCTTTCATTTTGAAATCCAACACTATTGGGCTGAAAACACAATATCCTTTAAGAAAAAAAGAAAATAATATATTTTGGGGTATAATTTTGTTCCAATTTATAATCATTTCCTTGAAAAAATTTTGTAATTATATAATTTTGTATTTGTGTAATTCTGTTAAGACTTGAAATTTTTTTTGATTTTTAAAATTTATTTTTATTTTTTGAAGGAGGACTCGTGTGCACAAGCAGGGGAGAGGCAGAAGGAGAGGGAGGGAGAGAATCCTAAGCAGGCAATCACACCACTGTGGGATCATGACCTGAGCCTAAATCAAGAGTTGGACATAACCAACTGAATCATCCAGGTGCCCCAAGACTTGAAATGTTTTTGAAGCCTTCTCCCACTCCTCAAAGACCAAATTAGTTTTAAAATGAGTCTCCTCTTCCCACAGAAAGAAAATTTTTACAGTCATCTGATAGATGCACTGTGATATATTATTTGGGTGATTCGCTTCTCTGTCCTCAACATTTAATTCACTTGATAAGCATATGAACATCCCCAAACTTACTATATACTCCTCTGCCTTCTGGGCCAAGTCTTCAGGAGTTACCTTTATATGTCATTGCTACTCATA
This sequence comes from Panthera uncia, assembly GCF_023721935.1. NCBI lineage: Eukaryota > Metazoa > Chordata > Mammalia > Carnivora > Felidae > Panthera > Panthera uncia. The sequence continues at coordinate 64,704,378 of NW_026057577.1, forward strand.
GACCCCTGAGCTTCATCCATCAGAGTGTGTGTACCCCGTTTCTCATTCCAGAGTAGGGTGGAGCCAGAGGGTATTCCTTGTCTAGAGCCACATACATTATGTTCATATGTTACTTGACAAAAAAAGGGGGGGCGGGGTGAAAGTAAGGTGGATGGCGAAAAAGAGAAAAAGAAAATGATCTGGTGAGCAACTTTCATGTATGGATAGCAAAATCTTTGGAAGCTGAATTTCACTAATTCTTACTTCTCTTGGCAATCAAAGAAAAGTATATATATAAGAACAAAAAATAAACACCCCAGTAATAATGCTGTTCAGTGAGAAATAGTAGAATCTAGGTTAGGAGGTCCATTCTAGAGCCCGAATGTTCTGCCCTTATTATATCTTTGGAAAGTTTCTTAACCTTACAAGTTCTTCAGTTTACTCATTTGTACAGTGGGGAAGTTGTACCTGCATTAAAAACTATTGTGAGAATTAAATCATTTGCACTTACAATATTGAGCTCAGTGACTAGCATGAAGTTTAGGACTCAGTTATATTAGCTGTTAGCTTTTAGCATACCTATCTTCACTTCATTGTGGTCCAGCCCTAATATTTTCATCATGAGAGATCAATAGAATCAGATAAGTTAATAAATCCCATTTCTTCATGGAAAAAAAGCAACTCTTTTTTTCTTTTTATCTGACTCAGAATTTTTATTTTTTTTTAATTTTTTTTTAACATTTATTTATTTTTGAGACAGAGAGAGACAGAGCATGAACGGGGGAGGGGCAGAGAGAGAGGGAGACAGAATCCGAAGCAGGCTCCAGGCTCTGAGCCATCAGCCCAGAGCCCAACGCGGGGCTCGAACTCATGGGACCGTGAGATCATGACCATGACCTGAGCGAAGTCGGACGCTCAACCGACCGAGCCACCCAGGCGCCCCTGACTCAGAATTTTTAAATAGTATTCATACTTTCTGCTCTGAAACTTGGCTAATTTTGTTGGCCATCCAAATACGTGTTTATTTCCTTTTATCTTTTTGCATTTATCAAGCTTACCAATGTAAGTCTCTTTAATACAGAGTACTGTGGAAATTTCTACATCAGTAGTCTACATTTTAAATCAATTGACCCAAAATTAAATCAGTCAATGAACCAAATGCCAGACATTGTCATAAAAACAATGGGCCTACTACTAAAATTGTGCCTAAAATGTGATTTCAGGAATAAATGGAAAACTAGTCCTGGCAGAAGTTAAATTTTAAAATGTTAACAGTGTGGTGCATTGCAGGGAGAGAGGAGAAACATGGAACAAAGATAAAAGTAGATGATTAGAGAATCTGTGTGTGACCTGAATATCAGAAGTTTGGGACTTTAGAGGTACACAAAGGGTAATAACAGAAGACTTCCGTTCTCACGATTTTTTTCTAATAATCGATAAGTTGACAATTCTTTTCTTTTTTTTAATGTTTACTTATTTTTGAGAGAGAGAGTTCAAGCAAGGAAGGGACAGACTAACGAAGACACAGAATCTGAAGCAGGCTCCAGGCTCCAAACTGTTAGCACAGAGCCCAACGTGGGGCTCAAACTCGTCAACCACAAGATCATGACTTGAGCTGAAGTCAGACACTTAAGTGACTAAGCCACCCTGGAGCCCCAAAATAAATAAACATTTAAAAAAATACCTTCACAGAAAGATCTAGAATGTTTGAACAAGTATCTAAGTACCATGGCGTAGCCAAGTTGACACATAAAATTAATCATCGCAAGGGGCGCTGGGTGGCCCAGTTAGTTAAATGTCTGACTCCTGGTTTTGACTCAGGTCATGATCTCAGTTGGTGAGTTTGAGCCCTGCATTAGGCTCTGCACTGCCAGTATGGAGCCTGCTTGGGTTCTCTCTCTCAACTGCTTACTCTCTCCTCTGCTCTAAATGAATGAATGAATGAATGAATGAATGAATAAATAAATAAATAAATACTAACTATCACAACTAGTTAGAGTGGATTTTGTGGTCCATGATGAAAAAACTCTAATATTTCACACCATTTCATGTAATCCAATAATAACCTTGAAGGTTAAGAATTGCAATCCTTATTTTATGAGTAAAGAAACCAATTAAGGAAAATGTTTTGCACTGCTCTGTGAAGTTAAAAAGCTAAAGATTTGAAGCCAGAACTCAAGAACACAAATCCAGTGCTCCTTTGATTACAGCTCTATTGCCAATAAATCCATTTAGGCAAATGAAATTAACCACATCGAAAAATTGAGCTATTACAAGAGCAAGTTTTAACCTTAAGTGTGAAAAGAAGTTATATGTCTGTTATATAGCTACAATTTGGGTCTAGAGTAGAGTTTTAAGGAAAAAGTAGATTTTAAGATGGGTAAGATTTGTATACATGCTAAGGAAAGAGTGAAAACATTCCAGGTAAAAGAAACAGAACAAGACAAATGCAGGGGGTAGATATAAGCATGAATATGTGGAGGTTGGTAAGGTGTCTGGGCTGACTAGAAAAGTAGTGAGGGAAGAAATTTGATGTCTAGATTGGAAGAGATTATGGCAATGTTAAAATTGATAACATAAGTAACCATTACAGGTTTGGGGTCTGAGAAGCATCTTGATGAATATGGTGGTCAACTATTATTCCTATTCTAGTGGCTCCCAGTCTTCATTTCTAGTCCTGGCTCACCAACTGTATTTTTTCACCTGATCCCAAAACATGTTTTATAACCAGCTCAAATCTCTCATTCCCAGTGTCAGCCATTTTTCTCCCAGACAGGCTCTGCTCTTTTTTTTTTTTTATATAAGCATGGTATTGCTATTTCTTCCATTCTTCCAAACTACGTCTTTTATGTTTCCTTCTTTTTGTCCCCTAGTTCTAATGTCCAACAGGGGATCGTTTATTCATTTCAGTTATCACTTGAGAACCTGGTAAAATTTAGTTCATCTCCATGTGCCCAGATTACAATAGCAGCTTCTTAACTGATATCTCTGTTTCTGGCATAAGGGAGGGTTGTAGAAAAAATATGCTCTCAACATAGTGACTGGCTCTCCAAATTCTAAACGTTATTTACAGCCTAGGTAGTAAAAAGGCTACCTCTGCTCTAAAGATTTGGCATAATTGTTAGAAAGAGGTGAGTGTATTCAATATATTCCCCAACCCCTACCACCAGGCAGAATTAATTATTCCCATAGGACTCTAAACTTGCCTAAAGATAGGATATATCACATTGTTTTATAATTATTTATATGCCTGTCTACCCCCAAAGAGTAAGATTTTTAATTCAGCACCATACCACTTTTTTACCATTAAGCTCTACCCTCTAACCTGTCATAGCCCCACTTCTGTGTACTAAATTTAGAGCTAATTAGCATTATAATTACCGTTACAAACAATTATTTCACATATCTCTTCCTCCATCTTTCTTGGCAAAGCCTCATCCTGATTACATTTACCTATTTTACCCGTCCATCCCTGCATCCAAACAACTGAACTTTGTTGGAGAGTAATATAAATCAGTCTAACGGATCTCACTACAAATGAGAACATATTTATGAACATGTACACAGGGATAAAATGATCATCCAACACAACACAGCAATATTTTCATACTTATTGTGGTTTTACCACTCTCCAAATTGAATAGCTCACACCCTGAACTCTCTCCTAGAGCCACCTGTAGTCCCCCATTTCACATGCAGCTGTTGATCTTATCTTATACTTAAAATTAAAAAAAAAAAAAGCACTCCAACCAGAGGTGTCTCCTCTACTTCCCACAGAACTGCCAATAAACCTCTGTTTGCATAGATACTTCCCTTATTTCCTGCATTTGTGAATGAACTATCCTTGCTGGAGTCCACTTGTATTCTGGATTCCAGACACCCATTTCTTCTCAGGATCTTTGTTCCTGAACTTTGTCTGCACCATCAGTTTTTTCTTTTCTTCTCTCTCTTAATCTCCCTTCCTCCCTGCCCCCCATCCTCTAGATTATATCTATCATCCCTCAGTTTTTTAAACAACTTTCACTGACACTACATCCTCCTCCAATCAACACCCCATTTTTATCTTCTTCATAGTGAAAGTCTCATCTGTACTTTTTCACCTCAAAGTCTCTTCTTAACTCACTCCAATTAGGTTCATTCTTATACCCTTCCATAGAGACTGCTCTTGGTAAGGCAAATAATAACCTCCATATTGCCAAGCCCAACAGACACTTTTCTGTTCTTATTTTACTTGATCTCTCAAGAACATTCATTGGTACTGATTGCTTCTTGAAAGACTTAGGAGGTAACTTAAGTGTGGGATTATTTTCCTCCTAACTTAAGTGTGGGATTATTTTCCTACTACTGGTCATTCTCAGTGTCCTGCTTGCTTGCCTTTTATGGTCACTAAATTTTGGAGTGATGTGGGCCTCACTGCTGGTATTTTTTTTCTTTTCTATCTACATATTTTACAAGGTTATTTTATTCAGTTCCATGATTTTAAATATCATCTAATGAATTGTTCAACATCTATATATCTAAACCTAACCTAGTCTCCAAACTCCTATATATAACTTCCTTTATTATGTCTCAATTTGGATGTCAACTATGCATCCAAAAGTTGACATTATCATAGCAGATCTCCATATTCCTACCCCATTCACACTCACAAACTTGCTTTTCTTCCCAATTTCCCCCATCTTAGTGCTAATTTACTATCTACATAGATGTTTAAGGCAAAAATCCTGAGAAATCATTCTTGGTTCATTTCTATTCCTACATCCTCCACTTAATCCATTAACAGGATCATAGATCTTCCCCAAAACATATTTCATATCTGTCCACTTTCTGCTTCCTCTCTTGACCTTTCATACTCCATTTCTTCACAATACACTGTGGGATCTCTCTCTCTCTCTCTCTCTCTCTCTCCCTCTCTCCCTCTCTCTCCCTCTCTCTCTTTTGTAAATGTTTTATTGTTTTTGAGAGAGTACAAATGGGGTTGGGGCAGAGAGAAGGGGACAGATGATCTGAAGCAGGCTTTGCACTGACAGCAGCGAGCCTCTTATAGAGTTTGAACTCATAAACTGTGAGTGAGATCATGACCTAAGCGAAGTCGACGCTCAACCGATTGAGCCACCCAGGTGCCCCTACCCCATAGGATCTTTTAAAACTACAAACTATTTTAATGTTTCACCCTTCACCTTCCCGTCAAGTAGAAAAAAACACAAAACTTTTCCCTGGCTTACTGCTGCCATTTGTCTTTTAACATTCTTTCCCTCAACCATCATGCTGTCTCCACACTTATGTTCCTTCTGCTCAAATACAAAAGATGTGTTTCTACCTTGAAATTATTGCACTGCTGTGCTCTCTGCTTTGAGTGCTTCCTCCCAATCTTCGTGGGACCAGTTCTTAATGGCTATTCAGTTCTTATTTCAAATGTCACCTCCTCAGAGAGACTTTTTTTTTCTGCTCATCGGTCTAAATTACTAAAAAATTACTTCTTATGAGATTGTCCTTTTATAACTTTTTTGCATAGTTAACATTTGATTTTTCTTATTAAATAATTATCCATTTATTCATGCTTTCTATTATTTTTTATTAACTACCACATTAGAATGTAGCCTTCATGGGAACTTATTCCATATCTGGTTTGTTCCCTGCTATATCTGTAGTGCCCAGAAAAGTGATTGTCAGATTATAAGAATTCAATAATTTAAGTTAATGGATAATGAGATCTATGATAGTCATTAGTGCCCCTGACAGAATTAAACTTCTTGGCTCTTTGTAGTTGGGTGTAGTCATATAACTAGTTTGGGCCCAAAAGTTGTGAGCAGAAGTGATTTGCATCACTTTTGGGTCAGAACATTTAATGTGAGTGCAATAACCTACAGAATTCTCTATCATGTAAAACATTTGGGAAATCTATCAGCCTGTCGTGGAGGAAGGACAATGATGACATAGGAAAAGAGCTTCCAGCCATTCACGATAGACAGATACCATGAGCAAGAAATAACTGTGTTTTTAAGTCATTGAGATATTGAGCTTTTATTTACATAGGTTAATCTAGGCTATCCTGATAAATAAAAGATTATAATCTTTTTTTTCTTCATCTACACGTGTGAAAAAATAACCCTTACCAAACTTTTCAGGATATTTGTCAGAATTATTGTAAATTAAAGCTAATATTTATTGAGCACTTATATGTGCCACACATAGTGCTAGCTAAGCTCATGGTATTGTAAATATCTTGCATAATTCTTGTGACAGCCTTTTGAGGCCTGTTATGTCACTCTGCCCATTTTACAAATTAAGAAACTGAGCTGCAGAGAGGTTAGTTAACTTCCCTAAGATCACGCAGGTAGTGAGTGGCAGTGTTGGGACTTAGAATCTAAACCTAAGCAATTTGTCCCAAAAGCTTGTGGTTTTTGAAAAAGATAAGATACATAAAGCATTGTCGTATTGCCTAGCACACATTATTTTCTCAGTTGGTAGTGATAATTTAACAGCATATTGAATTTCTAGGGAACTACACAAGCGCAAAGTGTTTGTTTTGTCATCTTCAAGACTTTGTCTTTTCTTAACACTTAGTAAGAAATGCCTAAAAAGCTGTGTTTACAGTAGAGTGAGCTTTGGCGTTCACTTGGTTACTTTGATCGAGACAGCAATGACCATCTTGGCTCCAGTTGATTTATTTTAGGAACCTAATACAAACTTAAAATATGGGTCTTTTTTAGGAACTCAATAAGTATGCATGCAGTAGAAAGGTATCTACTAACTTCCCAGAAGGATATTTGGCATTGTGGGATTAAGTTAGAACGGAAACCTCAAGAACAAGTAAAATTGGTAAAGAATAGTAGAGGACTGAATTTTTAAATGCCACTCTATATGGACAGACAGTAAACTACATAAACCCAACTGCACTCTAAATATTGACATTAACTTTTGAAAGCATGGTTGTTAAATTTCAAACAGAAGTAGAACACTTACTTGCTAGAATCTTACTGCTTTTTTTTTTTTAAATGATGGAAACTTGTCATATGTATAAATTTCTGAGAACCTAGGACAGCTGAATATTTGAATAAATTTAACTAAAACATTCTTCCATTCTTTAAAAATGAATTGCAGTAGGACAGGCAAAACAATATTAAAGTTGAGACATGGAGTTTATACATGAAGGAGAAGTTAAGCTAAATCAGGAAGAAAGCATAGAAAGGAGGAAAGGAAAATGAAAGAAGAAAAATGGCTGGAATAAAAATGGCCCTTGATAAATAGTTTGTTTATAATAATTCTTACGTATCTTCATTTGATGACTCGGGAATATTCAAATTCACCGCACCAGTTCCTCAAACTTTAAAAAAAACATACTTGACTATGTTTTGATGGGGACCATTTGGAGAATTAATTCTCAGCATATCAAAGATTATGTCCTCCTCCCTCATTTTTTCTTCCAATAATATATTGTAATAACTCATTATCCTGTGCAAGGATGCTATGAAAATAATGTTTATGCAGATGGAAAACTGGTCTGTTTAAAAATAGGAAGTTATTTCAAATTCAAAAAATATAAAAAGTGTAAATTTTCCTTTGAAATTTTTGTTTGTATTTTTTAAAAATATAATTTGTTGTCAAGTTAGCTAAATATAGGGTATACAGTGTACTCTTGACTTCAGGCGTAGATTCCCATGATTCATTGCTACATGTAATACCCAGTGCTTATCCCAACAAGTGCCCTACTCAGTGCCCATCGCCCATTTTCCCCTCTCCCCACTCCATCAACCCTCAATTTGTTCTCTGTATTTAAGAGTCTCTTATTATTTGCCTCCCTCTCTGTTTGAAACTATTTTTTCCCCTTCCCTTCTCCCATGGTCTTCTGTTAAGTTTCTTAAATTCTACATATGAGTGAAAATATATGATATCTGTCTTTCTCTGACTGACTTATTTCACTTAGCATAATATCTTCCAGTTCCATCCACATTGCTGCAGATGGCAAGATTTCATTCTTTCTCATTGCCAAGTATGCACTTATATACCATTGTATATATAGACCACATCTTCTTTATCCATTCATCAGTTTATGGGCATTTGGGCTCTTTCCATAGTTGGGCTATTGTTGATAGCGCTGTGATAAACATTGGGATACATATGCCCCTATGAATCAGCATTCCTCTATCCTTTGGATAAATTCCTAGTAGTGCTATTTCTGGGTTGTAGGGTAATTCTATTTTTAATTTTTTGAGGAACCTCCACAGTGTTTTCCAGAGCAATTGCACCAGTTTGCATTCCCACCACAGTGCAAGAGGTTTCCTGTTTCTGCACATTCTCACCAATATCTGTTAAATGATGGCAGAAAAAGGACTTAACTAAAAATGTTAAGTACACATTGAAGGCTAAAACAGTAAATATAATTAAGGTGATATTGCAATTATTAATTTAATATAGATTTATCTGTCAAGACTGGGGACAGTGGGTACAGAGGCAAAGGTCATAGATATCCCACAAGTATGTGAAGATGGGGCTCTGGGAAGAGACCTCTTTGAATCCAGGCTCTGGCCATCACTGCATAGTAAATAAATGAAAATAAAATTTGAACAAACCCAAAGCCATTCCATAGAACTTGGTATTCCTTTAGAAATATCACTTGCCTGAGTCCCTACTACAACTCAGCTCATGAGCCCAAGAAGTTTCACGGACTATATTTGCCACCCATGAAAACCTGCATTCTTTATCAAGCTAAACAAGCTAAGAACCAGGAGAGAGATTTCTTTCTTAAGTCTCTTCGGTAAATAGAGAAAGAAACAATGAAATATCTTTTACAAAAATTAATGATTTGTTCTTGGTTTGCACCTACATAGGATAAGGATATAATTGACTCTTGGGGAGAAAGCTAATAAATCTTAATTACGATTTTAAATTAAAGTCCCAAACCAAGTCTTTAAAAAAAAATGCTTGAGAAGCACTGTCTTCAGCTACTAAAGATGTCTCAGTGCATTTCTCTGGAAAGACAATGACTTATTTCTGATAATAATGAACAATGTACTAGTTATAGGACCGATTTCTTATGAAGACATGTTAGTTAAGTGAGTTGTATGAAGTCTCCGAAAGTTCCAGGTGAGACTTCAACCCTGGACTGTGGTCCTCAGTAGCATCTCTGTCTGAATGAAATACGTACCTCCCTACAACCAGGCATCATTCCATCAGTCATGAGTGCTCTGATTGAAGAAAGTAGAAGGTCTAGGCCAAATCTTTTACTTTCTATGGGAAATTTGCTCAGTGAAAGACTAACAATTAAGTCCATCCCTAAATATCACTTGTGCCTAGAAGCATCCTAAAAAACTCCATTACAGCAAGACCAAATATCAATGGGGCCACCATGGAAAGCTGCCAGTTAAAGCCCTCTAATGTCTCATACTTAACACCTTTTCTCCCCAGAGGGAGAAAAGCATTTTATAACTGTTCCACCCTGTAGAAAAGGTCAGTGGTTACATAGATTTTATAGTCTCTATTGATTTTTTTGAGTGAAAATAATAAATACTATTTAATGAAACTTATTGTGGGTATACATGCAGCATAACCTCTAGCATCTCCCATGGAGGTGAATTGTAAGTCCTGCTGGTCTGAAGTTGAGCTCATGTGTGCCTGCCAATAGCAACAGGCTACACACAGCAGTTTAAAGTTTACCTCTGGGAGAAGTTTTTATCTATTAGGTAAAATACTCACTTCCAACCTTCGTTGTCTCCTTCTAACCAAAGGATAAAGAGATTTAATACTTTTTTTTAATCTATTCAAGAAAATATGTAGAACGTAATAACATCTCAAGAGAAGGAAAATAAACATGTAACTTACTGATCTGTCTCTTTCTCTAAGAGATATTATCACCAAAGAAAACTCTTGTTACCACTATTTGCTTTAAAAATCTTATGTCATTACCTATGGTTTGTAAAAAGATAAACCTAGGTGATTTTTAGTAAATACAAGTTTTTACTACTTTATTTTTTTTTAATTTTTTTCAATATATGAAGTTTATTGTCAAATTGGTTTCCATACAACACCCAGTGCTCATCCCAAAAGGTGCCCTCCTCAATACCCATCACCCACCCTCCCCTCCCTCCCACCCCCCATCAACCCTCAGTTTGTTCTCAGTTTTTAACAGTCTCTTATGCTTTGGCTCTCTCCCACTCTAACCTCTTTTTTCTTTTTTTTTCCTTCCCCTCCCCCATGGGTTTCTGTTAAGTTTCTCAGGATCCACATGAGAGTGAAAACATATGGTATCTGTCTTTCTCTGTATGGCTTATTTCACTTAGCATCACACTCTCCAGTTCCATCCACGTTGCTACAAAGGGCCATATTTCGTTCTTTCTCATTGCCACGTAGTATTCCATTGTGTATATAAACCACAATTTCTTTATCCATTCATCAGTTGATGGACATTTAGGCTCTTTCCATAATTTGGCTATTGTTGAGAGTGCTGCTATAAACATTGGGGTACAAGAGCCCCTATGCATCAGTACTCCTGTATCCCTTGGGTAAATTCCTAGCAGTGCTATTGCTGGGTCATAGGGTAGGTCTATTTTTAATTTTCTGAGGAACCTCCACACTGCTTTCCAGAGCGGCTGCACCAATTTGCATTCCCACCAACAGTGCAAGAGGGTTCCTGTTTCTCCACATCCTCTCCAGCATCTACAGTCTCCTGATTTGTTCATTTTGGCCACTCTGACTGGCGTGAGGTGATATCTGAGTGTGGTTTTGATTTGTATTTCCCTGATAAGGAGCGACGTTGAACATCTTTTCATGTGCCTGTTGGCCATCCGGATGTCTTCTTTAGAGAAGTGTCTATTCATGTTTTCTGCCCATTTCTTCACTGGGTTATTTGTTTTTCGGGTGTGGAGTTTGGTGAGCTCTTTATAGATGTTGGATACTAGCCCTTTGTCCGATATGTCATTTGCAAATATCTTTTCCCATTCTGTTGGTTGCCTTTTAGTTTTGTTGGTTGTTTCCTTTGTTGTGCAGAAACTTTTTATCTTCATAAGGTCCCAGTAATTCACTTTTGCTTTTAATTCCCTTGCCTTTGGGGATGTGTTGAGTAAGAGATTGCTACAGCTGAGGTCAGAGAGGTCTTTTCCTGCTTTCTCTTCTAGGGTTTTGATGGTTTCCTGTCTCACATTCAGGTCCTTTATCCATTTTGAGTTTCTTTTTGTGAATGGTGTGAGAAAGTGGTCTAGTTTCAACCTTCTGCATGTTGCTGTCCAGTTCTCCCAGCACCATTTGTTAAAGAGACTGTCTTTTTTCCATTGGATGTTCTTTCCTGCTTTGTCAAAGATGAGTTGGCCATACGTTTGTGGGTCTAGTTCTGGGGTTTCTGTTCTATTCCATTGGTCTATGTGTCTGTTTTTGTGCCAATACCATGCTGTCTTGATGATGACAGCTTTGTAGTAGAGGCTAATGTCTGGGATTGTGATGCCTCCTGCTTCGGTCTTCTTCTTCAAATTACTTTGGCTATTCGGGGCCTTTTGTGGTTCCATATGAATTTTAGGATTGTTTGTTCTAGTTTCGAGAAGAATGCTGGTGCAATTTTGATTGGGATTGCATTGAATGTGTAGATAGCTTTGGGTAGTATTGACATTTTGACAATATTTATTCTTCCAATCCATGAGCAGGGAATGTCTTTCCATTTCTTCATATCTTCTTCAATTACCTTCATAAGCTTTCTATAGTTTTCAGCATACAGATCTTTTACATCTTTGGTTAGATTTATTCCTAGGTATTTTATGCTTCTGGGTGCAATTGTGAATGGGATCAGTTTCTTTATTTGTCTTTCTGTTGCTTCATTGTTAGTGTATAAGAATGCAACTGATTTCTGTACATTGATTTTGTATCCTGCAACTTTGCTGAATTCATGTATCAGTTCTAGCAGATTTTTGGTGGAGTCTATCGGATTTTCCATGTATAATATCATATCATCTGCAAAAAGCGAAAGCTTGACTTCATCTTTGCCGATTTTGATGCGTTTGATTTCCTTTTGTTGTCTGATTGCTGATGCTAGAACTTCCAACACTATGTTAAACAGCGGTGAGAGTGGGCATCCCTGTCGTGTTCCTGATCTCAGGGAAAAAGCTCTCAGTTTTTCCCCATTGAGGATGATGTTAGCTGTGGGCTTTTCATAAATGGCTTTTATGATGTGTAAGTATGTTCCTTCTATCCCGACTTTCTCAAGGGTTTTTATTAAGAAACGGTGCTGGATTTTGTCAAAGGCCTTTTCTGCATCGATTGACAGGATCATATGGTTCTTCTCTTTTTTTTTTGTTAATGTGATGTATCACGTTGATCGATTTGCGAATGTTGAACCAGCCCTGCATCCCAGGAATGAATCCCACTTGATCATGGTGAATAATTCTTTTTATATGCTGTTGAATTCGATTTGCTAGTATCTTATTGAGAATTTTTGCATCCCTATTCATCAGGGATATTGGCCTGTAGTTCTCTTTTTTTACTGGGTCTCTGTCTGGTTTAGGAATCAAAGGAATACTGGCTTCGTAGAATGAGTCTGGAAGTTTTTCTTCCCTTTCTATTTCTTGGAATAGCTTGAGAAGGATAGGTATTATCTCTGCTTTAAACGTCTGGTAGAACTCCCCTGAGAACCATCTGGTCCTGGACTCTTATTTGTTGGGAGATTTTTGATAACCGATTCAATTTCTTCGCCGGTTATGGGTCTGTTCAAGTTTTCTATTTCCTCCTGATTGAGTTTTGGAAGAGTGTGGGTGTTTAGGAATTTGTCCATTTCTTCCAGGTTGTCCAATTTGTTGGCATATAATTTTTCATAGTATTCCCTGATAATTGTTTGTATCTCTGAAGGATTGGTTGTAATCATTCCATTTTCATTCATGATTTTATCTATTTGGGTCATCTCCCTTTTCTTTTTGAGAAGCCTGGCTAGAGGTTTGGCAATTTTGTTTATTTTTTCAAAAAAACAACTCTTGGTTTTGTTGATCTGCTCTACTGTTTTTTTAGATTCTATATTGTTTATTTCTGCTCTGATCTTTATTATTTCTCTTCTTCTGCTGGGTTTAGGCTGCCTTTGCTGTTCTGCTTCTATTTCCTTTAGGTGTGCTGTTAGATTTTGTATTTGGGATTTTTCTTGTTTCTTGAGATAGGCCTGGATTGCGATGTATTTTCCTCTCAGGACTGCCTTCGCTGCATCCCAAAGCGTCTGGATTGTTGTATTTTCATTTTTGTTTGTTTCCATATATTTTTTAATTTCTTCTCTAATTGCCTGGTTGACCCACTCATTCTTTAGTAGGGTGTTCTTTAACCTCCATGCTTTTGGAGGTTTTCCAGACTTTTTCCTGTGGTTGATTTCAAGCTTCATAGCATTGTGGTCTGAAAGTATGCATGGTATAATTTCAATTCTTGTAAACTTATGAAGGGCTGTTTTGTGACCCAGTATATGATCTATCTTGGAGAATGTTCCATGTGCACTCGAGAAGAAAGTATATTCTGTTGCTTTGGGATGCAGAGTTCTAAATATATCTGTCAAGTCCATCTGATCCAATGTAGCATTCAGGGCCCTTGTTTCTTTATTGACCGTGTTTCTAGATGATCTATCCATTTCTGTAAGTGGAGTGTTAAAGTCCCCTGCAATTACCACATTCTTATCAATAAGGTTGCTTATGTTTATGAGTAGTTGTTTTATATATTTGGGGGCTCCGGTATTCGGCACATAGACATTTATAACTGTTAGCTCTTCCTGATGGATAGACCCTGTGATTATTATATAATGCCCTTCTTCATCTCTTGTTACAGCCTTTAATTTAAAGTCTAGTTTGTCTGAGATAAGTATGGCTACTCCAGCTTTCTTTTGGCTTCCAGTAGCATGATAAATAGTTCTCCATCCCCTCGCTCTCAATCTAAAGGTGTCCTCAGATCTAAAATGAGGTTGGTGCATTTAATCCATTTACATTCAGTGTTATTATAGAAAGATACGGGTTTAGAGTCATTGTGATGTCTGTATGTTTTATGCTTGTAATGATGTCTCTGGTACTTTGTCTCACAGGATCCCCCTTAGGATCTCTTGTAGGGCTGGTTTAGTGGTGACAAATTCCTTCAGTTTTTGCTTGTTTGGGAAGACCTTTATCTCTCCTTCTATTCTAAATGACAGACTTGCTGGGTAAAGGATTCTCGGCTGCATATTTTTTCTGTTTAGCACACTGAAGATCTCGTGCCAATCCTTTCTGGCCTGCCAAGTTTCAAAAGAGAGATCAGTCACAAGTCTTATAGGTCTCCCTTTATATGTGAGGGCACGTTTATCCCTTGCTGCTTTCAGAATTTTCTCTTTATCCTTGTATTTTGCCAGTTTCACTATGATATGTCGTGCAGAAGATCGATTCAAGTTACGTCTGAAGGGAGTTCTCTGTGCCTCTTGGATTTCAATGCCTTTTTCCTTCCCCAGTTCAGGGAAGTTCTCAGCTATTATTTCTTCAAGTACCCCTTCAGCACCTTTCCCTCTCTCTTCCTCCTCTGGGATACCAATTATGCGTATATTATTTCTTTTTAGTGTATCACTTAGTTCTCTAATTTTCCCCTCTACTCCTGGATTTTTTTATCTCTCTTTTTCTCAGCTTCCTCTTTTTCCATAACTTTATCTTCTAAAGATATTCTACTATTCTCTCCTCTGCCTCTTCAAGCCGAGCTGTCATCATTTCCATTTTGTTTTGCATTTCGTTTAACGCGTTTTTCAGCTCCTCGTGACTGTTCCTTAGTCCCTTGATCTCTGTGGCAAGAGATTCTCTGCTGTCCTCTATACTGTTTTCAAGCCCAATGATTAATTTTATGACTATTATTCTAAATTCACTTTCTGTTGTATTATTTAAATCCTTTTTGATCAGTTCATTAGCTGTTGTTATTTCCTGGAGATTCTTCTGAGGAGAATTCTTCTGTTTGGTCATTTTGGATAGTCCCTGGAGTGGTGAGGACCTGCAGGGCACTTCCCCTGTGCTGTGGTGTATAACTGGAGTTGGCGGACAGGGCCGCAGTCAGACCCGATGTCTGCCCCCAGCCCACCGCTGGGGCCACAGGCAGACTGGTGTGTGCCTTCTCTTCCCCTCTCCTAGGGGCGGGATTCACTGTGGGGTGGCATGGCCCGTCTGGGCTACTTGCACACTGCCAGGCTTGTGTTGCTGGGGATCTGGCGTATTAGCTGGGGTGGGTAGGCAAGGTGCACGGGGGCTGGAGGGGCAGGCTTAGCTCGCTTCTCCTTAGGTGATCCACTTCAGGAGGGGCCCTGTGGCACCGGGATGGAGTCAGACCCGCCAGAGGGATGGATCCGCAGAAGCACAGCGTTGGGTGTTTGCACGGAGCAAGCAAGTTCCCTGGCAGGAACTGGTTCCCTTTGGGATTTTGGCTGGGGGATGGGCGGGGGAGATGGCGCTGGCGCCTTTGTTCCCCGCCAAGCTGAGCTCTGCTGTCCGGGGGCTCAGCAGCTCTCCCTCCCTTTGTCCTCCAGCCTTCCCGCTTTCCGAGCAGAGCTGTTAACTTATGGCCTCCCAGACGGTAAGTCACGCTTGCTGTCGGAACACAGTCCGTCCGGCCCCTCCGCTTTTGCCAGCCAGACTCGGGGGCTCTGCTTGGCCTGAAGGCTGCCCCTCCGCCCCGGCTCCCTCCCGCCAGTCCGTGGAGCGCGAACCGCCTCGCCGCCCTTCCTACCCTCTTCCGTGGGCCTCTCGTCTGCGCTTGGCGCCGGAGACTCTGTTCTGCTAATCCTCTGGCGGTTTTCTGGGTTCTTTAGGCAGGTGTAGGTGGAATCTAAGTGATCGGCAGGATACACAGTGAGCCCAGCATCCTCCTATGCCACCATCTTCCCTTTTCCTCAAGTTTTTACAACTTTAATTCAAAGTACCTTAAAGTACTCAAAGTACCAAAGTTAATTATTTTTTAGAACAGAGCTAGACTAAGTGTTGTCTGATTTAAAATCTGAAAAAAAAAATTAGTAAAGATGAAACATTGCCTTCCTTGTTAGGGATTTTTTTACTTTGGAGTAGTCTTTAAAGATATTCTCTAGTCATTATTTCATACACTAAATATATCATGAACAACAGTTTTTCTATTCCCATTTTTAAAATTTATTTGAGGAAATTGTTGGAGCAATTTGCGTTTTATTTAATGCAGAAGAGAGAACATAGTTCAAGGTACCATTGCTTGCTATTTAACATTCCATACATCAGAGAATAAGGAAATATCCAAAATCACAGTATAAAAAAAATAACAAGAATGTCAACGAGATGACAGAATAGGAGAGCCCCAGCTCACATCTAACACAATGATTTGAAAGAGATCCACCAATACAGTGGTTTTGTGAGAACTTTGGGATCCAGTTAGGAGGTTGTGAAACCCTGGTTGAAGCCCAATATCAACAGAGCTGCTTCAGGAAGGCAGGACAGCACCCTGGTGGCAGACTACACAAACATGGTCCCACCTGCCAACTTAGGGCAGCCCTGACCCCTTAAGGATCTGGTTCTAGCCCTGTTTGGTCATGGTCCTTCAACCAGTGCCATCTACCAAGGGACCCTGGAGGAGCCACATCTGTCTGTGGCCCCAGTAAGAGGCTTTACAGCTTCAGACCCAACTGGATTCTGATGCAACCCTGTGACCTGCTTCCAGCCCTACTCTAACACCAGTCCAGAGTCAGTCCTACTCTCACAGAGACCAGGTGAAAAAACAATTCTAAAATTTGAATAAAACTACAAAAGACCCCAATAGCCAAAGCAATCCTGAGGAAGAAGATAGTAGCCAGAATCATCCCTCTTCCTGATTTCAAACTACATTACAAAGCTGTATAATCAAAACAATGTGATAGTGGCATAAAAGAAGACACCAATAGAACAGAATTGAAAGCCCAGTAATAAACCCCTGCATATATGGTCAAACAGTATTTGACAGCCAAGAATGCTTAATGGGATTAGAATATTCCCTTCAATGAATGGACTTGGGGAAACTGAATATTCACATGCAAAAGAACTAAATTGGACACCTATCTTACATCATTCACAAAACTTAACTCAAAATGTATTAAAGACTTAAATTTTACAGTACATATTTTTCTACAGAAGAAACATTTCTCTTTGTTCTTTCTATAATTTTCCAAAATATTTTTAGATCTATATTTTATCCAAAAAGATCACATCTAATGGCCTTAACATGTATTGTAGAAATGCTTCCTAGTAGATATGATAAATCAGCTTATATACAAGCATACTTCTAAATTAAAACCTATTTCTGTGTGTGTGTGTATGTGTGTATATGCTTTCCTATAATAGAAAAGCAACTTTATTTAGAGCTAGAGGTCATGAGTTTTGAGTCAGGCTTTTCTATTATTATCTGTGCAATCTTGAGCAAGTCATTTAGCCTAAGTCCTGGCATTCTCAATGGGTTAATAATCATAATGGCTATTCTGGCATTTCACATAATTGCCGTAAAAAGAAAACACAGTAACTGATGAAGTGCTTTGCAGTCTGCCACCATATATGAATAGAAAGTGATATTTAAGAGATATTATGTTTACTGGTATAATACATAAATCTTATCCTAATTGATTTGTATTTTTAATTTAAGATCTTGTAAGCTTTCAACAATTGTCAAATTATCTAGAGATTATAAATTTTTCAAGTATATGGTAGCTAATGACACAAATGAATACAAAAGAGATCAGAAATCACTTTGTACTTTTAAATCAATTTTATTTTACTTTTTCTTTCTTAGCAGTTCAACATATTATTTATTTTCCACTGGAATCACTAACAAATTGAAGAAAGTACTTCAGTTGAGTATGTCAACATTATATTTTGCTCTCAAAATTATAACTGAGAGACAATAAAACTTAGTGTAATAAATTTTAACTGTACACAGTAGTATTAAAATATAAATTATCAACAGTCATAGACACAAAGAGACACATACATATGCTTTGTTTTCTCCTTTCAATTAATAGTCTGAGGCTACCATTTTCCTCATCACCACCCCCAATATCCAACCCGTTTGTAAGTCTTGCCTGCTCTGTCTCCAGATACTTTCTACATCCATTTACCGTCTCAATCTCCTTTGGCTCTCACCTATTCAGAGCACCATCATTGCCCAGCCAGACTACTATAACAACCCCAACTGTTACCTTTGATTTCTCTTGAACACATCTTTAATCCTTTCCTCATAGAGCAGAATAAATATAAACATATGTAAAATCACATTACTTGTGTATTTAAAACCCTCCAACAGCTGCTCTCTGCACGCAGATCAAGCACATCTACCTTAATTTGTCCTAGACCCAGTCCTCCCCATGGTCTGCTGCCTCTCTCATTCTTGACCTCACTCCATCTCTTCTCACACTACTCTTCTTCCTAAACTCCCAGTTAATACTGCTGCATTCCTGCCTTGGGAATTCAGCATTTGCTATTCCTTCATCCCCAGAGAGCAGCGTAAAGGTACCTTACTCATCTGACACTGCATGAGGGTTTTAATATCATCATATTTTTTATTCGCTTATTTCTACCATCTCATTAAAATAAATGAGTATGCAGTCCAATTAGAAGAAGTATGCTAGTTAGGATATGATAAATTCTAGGAACGCTCCTGTTTTTCATCTTAAATACTAAATCCCTAAGATCTTTCTATATAAAAATTCTGAAGCTCCCCTCCACTGCCTCCATTTGAAAAATTCTCTCCTCAGAACTTTTCATGTACTGCTTCCTTGTATCATTCACATTTTAGTTCAAATATCTTCTCAGCAAGGCCTTTCCGGCCATCCATTCTGGACATTATCAGCCATCTTTATATAATCTTTTGTTCTTTATTTACAGCTCTTGCAGATCACATAATAGGTATTCAATAAATATAAGTTGAACGAATGATAGTTTCATTTGTGTGCATGTATAAGAACTTGGTAAGTACAGAAGCAGCATGTGATGATAATACTATAATATATTTTCATAGGCAAAAAATTCTCTCCTTTTGAAGTTTCCTTTAACAGAATCAAAGTTAATTAGTTAATGTATTCTTTTTCTCTACGGACAGGAAGAGAGAAGAAAGAAAAGCCAAATAATTCCCCAAATACTTTTCAGCAGATTTTTTTCCTTCCATTCATCATTTTTGTTTTAGCTCTTTTAACTTTATTTTTTTTTTTTTCAGATAAAGACAAGCTGTCAGGTATTTGAATCTTTGAGACTACTATCACTCACTTGGATTATTTTAAGGCCAATTAAAAGGAAAACAATAACAACTGCCGGTCTTCATTTCCCAAAGTGACAAGTCATGGTTCTGTGTTGTTTTATGGTTTATGTAATGAATATCTATGCATATTTTAGTTTCAAGACAGTAAGTCTTGAAAACATGTTTTCAAAATCCATTATGCTTACTATGAATTTATGCCAATATTTTAACTAAAAGTTACCCAAATATTGAATAGCAACTGGAGATTTCATAGTAAGATGTTTAAATGCAAGGATTTCTGCTAATATGCAAACAGGTTTCCATATCGAGATTTGCTTCAGGTCACATTGCGCTTGACAAGCTAGTATCACAGTTCCAGCTCTTTTATGAGTCAGTTTGGTGTTTGCAGCAAGAAGCCCAGGCTACCACCCCGCCTTCACTATATACTGCATTAGTACTGTTTACAGTCCACTGAGGCAATCTGTTGACCTGCTCTGCATCTCTGCTTCGTCTCTCAGCCACTCTTGTGCTTCTCCACCTTGGGATACTATTTTGGAGATTCATTAGGACATATTCTTTAAGCTTCCTGAGAGACTGAAAGGAATGCAAAAGAAAAAAAAATGGAAAGACATATATTTTATTTTAAATCTGATTTTTAAAAAGTGTGACATTCCTGTTTTACATTCATTTCCTAGGTAATGATTCATAATAGTTTTTGACTTAAAAAAAACCTTGACCCAATTTACAAAGACAGCAAGGAAAATGTTCATTCATTCCAAAATGTATTGATAAATTTATTAAGAGATTGCAATGTGCTAAGTGCTGTGGGGAGTACAGATGGGAATTTTATATTTTTAGTGTTGTTTTCCATACTGTTTCTTCATGACTTTATTATATGGAGGAAAAATAAGATATGTAAGTATTTAACTACAATGTAAAGTAAAAAGCAATCTGATTTCTTCTGCATCTTTCCAGATGCATTTGAATGTGAGTGAAGAAAATCACAGAATCAAATTGAGAAGTTTCCATTTCAAATCTCAATTAGGTATACAATAGTGTCCCATGAAATTTTATCTGCTTCTGCAGTAAACTCACTTTCCCACTTGCAGAGGCAACTCTGAAAAATTCTCCTCTCTCCTCCAGTTGTCAGGCCCACGTTCTGCAGCTCCCATGCTGGAAGGCCTTTACGCAGCACTTCGTTGGCAAAATGGAAGCTGATTTCAGGTTTCACATCCCCACAATGAAATCTGTGATGTACCTGCCCCTGCATCTGTCTTCTCTTCTTCAGAATAAAATAGAGGACCGCTTTTTCTTTGACCAAAGGCCAGTACCTCCTTCCTTGTCCCTTGGATTGAATCCTTAGAGTCTTTCTAAAAATTTTGCCACCTCATCCCCCTCTTGCATCTTCAGTCTTCCCCTCTTCACTGGGTCATTCCCATTAATGGACATGTTCTTCCTTATTAAAAAGAGAAACCTGCCTCAACAGTACATTGTGCCCTAAGTTTTTCCCTATTCTTCAGCTTTCAGCTGCTGTTAACTTCTTAAAATTTTTCTCTACTTCCTGAACTTCAGTTCACAATTCTACCTGTAGCAATGTTGCTTCCACTCCAAGTATTTCCTGATCAAAGTTCTTGCCAAAGTTCTAGATGATATCCATGTTGCCAAATTAATGGATATTTTGCCAGGTTTTCTTAGTATATAAGACACTAGTTAACAGTTCCTCCTTCTGCAAAACCAAATCCTTCTGGGGTGTGTGTGTGTATGCGTGTGTGGTGTTTTGGTTTTGGTTTTGGCTTTTGGCCTTTCTGATCCTTTCAGAGTCCTCTCCTTTCTACTTATTTCCCTAGGCAATTGCCTCTATTCTCAGGGCTTTTAAAGGTAATCCATACTTTCATTTCCCATATTCATAATTTCAGCCTTCACACCGTCCTCTAACATTCTGAATTGTATCCGATGTCTTCCTGTCCCATCAATTTGGGTCTCTAATAGACATTTCAAATTTAATATGGCTTAAAATAATCTCTTCAATTTTACAAGAAAATGTGTTTTTTCCCTAGCCTTCTTCATTTAGCTCAAGACAAAAAGAAAAAAAAATTATTATTAATTCCTCTTTTTTATTTATGTCTGTATCTGAGTCATGAGGTAGACCAATTAATTCTACTTCCAGAATATACATACAATCTGTCCACTTCTCTCCTTTCCATTGATTATACTCTATTCCAGGTTATCATTGTTTCTTCCTTAGACTATTGCAACAACCTCTTAACTGTTCTGTTTCTGCTCTTAAGCCCCTCTACACAACAGTAAGAACAATATTCTTCTGATCTTACTCGAATCATTACCCGCCCCAAAGAACAGTGGCAAACAAGGAAAAGACATTTAAAGGGGACTTAAAAGATTGTTAAAATTTTGGCTGTAGATATTTAGAAAAAAATGTTTTCCAGAACAACAGACCAGCAATAGAAAAGGTTGGAAGTGAACAAGTATAAGAGGGTACCTATAGATGAGTAATTGGTTATATTTTGTTACTTCAGAGAACACATTAAAATAAGGTATAAGCAAAAAGGTCAGAGTTGAAGCCAAATAGCCTTTAATTTGCTAGGATTTTGGAATTTGGAATTTGTTTGGTAATTTAATTTTATGCTCAAATTTGAAAAATGAATGAAGTCAACTTTCTGTGATTAATAAGCAAATCAATAGATTAATGTAAACTATGTAGAGTTTAAGTACTTAAAGTGATAAATGAGTCATATGAGCCTTTCATGCCTCAAGTATATGTCTATATCTCATAAATCATTATACTGTCTTCTGCTTCTTTTGAAAATAGTAGATGGCAAAAATAAAAGTAAATATTGGTTTGGCCCATCTTTTTCTTTAAGAAAAGAAGAAAATTTTACTTCTAATTGATGTAATTGAAAAATCTACTGTCAGCCTGCTTCCCATATGTTTTTTTTTCTTTTGTGAGGTACTTCTCCTTCTAATTAGAAATTTTGTGATAGAGGTTATATATCTTTAATTCTATCCACTTTTAATGAATAACTAACTTTAAAATAACCTTTCAGTGATGCAAAACTCAACATCTTGTTTTAAGGCTCAGGATACCTGGTCAATTTTCAAAACTGCTTATGGATTAGGTTGTCCACATTGTCTAGAAGGACAGAAGTCTAAAAGTGAAAGAAATGAAAACATCTCCCAAATTTTATTCCACAACGTTATTGTCAGCATTGCTTCTAGGGCTTATGCTCAACATATACACTCTTGAGCACCATTACCCCCACTTTCCAGATTTCAACGTCTTTGAGAAAGAGCAAGTCATTTCACATTAAAATAAATATTGGGGGGCGCCTGGGTGGCGCAGTCAGTTAAGCGTCCTACTTCAGCCAGGTCACGATCTCGCGGTCCGTGAGTTCGAGCCCCGCGTCAGGCTCTGGGCTGATGGCTCCGAGCCTGGAGCCTGTTTCCGATTCTGTGTCTCCCTCTCTCTCTGCCCCTCCCCCGTTCATGCTCTGTCTCTCTCTGTCCCAAAAATAAATTTAAAAAGTTGAAAAAAAAATAAAATAAATATTGGGATTAATTAAGGCAGGCATTCTGAATTGAACACTGGGGCATCTGTGATTGTTGTGTAATAATGTGTGATGTAAATATATTGTAAATGAATGACTGAGTCAGATGTCAAATCAATTCACAAACTTCTGGTCCTTAGAGTTTTGGGCAGTAAAGCAATTAGCACCTTGGAGGTTTGTGGTCAAGAGATGCCCTTTGGGAGACAGGCAATCAATTGGGCTATGAGTCTGCTGAACAATTTAAGGATTCCAATTAAACATTTCAAAGAAAGTCAGTTTAATTACAAATAACTGTATTGGCAAGACTAGGTGTATGCAAGCTGCCAAAGTCAATATATTATATGCAGTTTTTACAACTGCAAGAACATATATAAAAAGAAAAAGACTGTTTTCTCTATAAGCTAAGGTCAGGATAAACATGCACCATCCCTCACCCGAGATACTTTCTTTAAAGTTTAACAAATCCCAATTTCCTTTTCCAGGACATAAGACTTCATTTATCCTCTTATCTCCAAGACTTATACATCTATTTTGAATACATATATAGATACAGGTCTATCTGCAAAGATGAAAGGGAAAACAAACGGACAGTGGGTATATTAACTAAAATATTTTTTAGAAGTATAAAAAGTAACAAATATCTGGGAATTCCCTTGTGTTCTAAGCCCTCTCCCTACCACTACCACCATTTTTTATCAGTTCTTATATTACTGACTGCTCCTTTTTAAAATTGTAGAATCATTTTTAAAATTAGGATGTAATGCTTCTTTGCTTCTCTGAAAAAACATGTCACGGTTTGCTTCTGATAGCATAAGCTCTCAGCAAAGGTTAAACCCTTCCTATCCATATCCATTTAAAAGGGGTCCCTGTGGGGTGCCTGGGTAGATCAGTCATTTGAGCATCAGACTCTTCATTTTGGCTCAACTCATGATCCCAGGGTCATAGAATGGAGCACACGTTGGACTCTGTGCTGCTCACACTCTCTCCCTCCCTCCCCCTCTGTCTGTCTCATGTGCAGGCTTTCTTTCTCTTAAAAAAAAAAGT
Source organism: Panthera uncia (assembly GCF_023721935.1). Classification (NCBI taxonomy): domain Eukaryota; kingdom Metazoa; phylum Chordata; class Mammalia; order Carnivora; family Felidae; genus Panthera; species Panthera uncia. Next base: position 64,728,131 of record NW_026057577.1, read on the forward strand.
GATTCCTGCAAATGTCTTTCTAAAGAAATTATATAAAATGTTTTTATGTGTTTATTCATACTCATTCTGCTTCCACAACTAATATGAAGAGGATTACATACCAAAGATAGTATAAAATGTTAATTAAAAAAATAAAACTAGTTAAAAGACACGGGGAAACAGATGTGTCCAGCCCTTTGGGAAGAGTTCAGTAATAAAAGAACATTATTGTTTTCTTAACTAAATTTCTACAAAATTATATTTCCTATACTCAGAGAAAGTCAGGAATAGAAGGCCTCTCAAAAGCTTTCCACTCTGTATTTTCATGAATAGAGAGAGACAAAAGAAAAAAAAAACTAATTTATCAAGAATTATATAGCTTAGATAAATCCTGATTATTTTAGCATGTTCTTGCTCAACAACTTCAATGAGCAGAATCACCATGATCTATTCTCCAAAATGGTAACTGAGAGAAATACACTTCTGTCTTATTTCATCTACTATCATTTTGAGTCTCTGTTAAATGCAGTTGGTTTAGGAGTATAGGTTTTATCCCGAGGGCAAAGGTAGTCAATGACAGGGTTTTTAAGAAAGTAATTTGGTCATATTTCCAATTTGGAATGTTTACTCTGATTCAGTATACAGAATTGATGGTACAGACCACAAGATGAGGAGAAGAAGAAGATTTAGGAGACTGTCATTAATTGAGGGAGAGATTATGGTGGAAGTGTGGATATGAAAAGCAGAGAGACAAAAAATAATACATTTCCAGAAATATAAATCTAAGTATAGAGAAAAGTGAGAGTGACAACTTAGGAAAGAACCCCAGGCATAGTAGGTGGTAGTATTATTCACTAAGGAATGCAGAATATGATAAATTAATTCATGAAATGCATTTGGTACATAATAAGTGGCCAATAACTGTAGCAAAATGTTGACTTTATTGTAGATATAAATTATGCATTGGGGTCATACAAGACCACAGCTAGCATTCTGCCATACCATTGGTGGTATATCATTGACATGGTATAACACTATAAAAATCAAAGTGCCATAAGTACACAAGAACTTCTAGGGCATTTTTATGACACAGCCTATTCAGATCTGTGAAGGTTCTAATATTTTCCATACTTACAAAGGAACAAGTTAGCCTGCCATAGTTTCATGAATGTTGACAGAAGACATGAGAAACCTGAGTTCAAGGTGAAGGCTTTGTAAGTCTCCATAGTAGCAATAACCACAGAATCACCATTTCCATATATTGGTTCCTGCAGTATGCTGTGAAAGGATCAACTCAGGGCCACATGTGCATGCAATGGGCTGCAGAAAGGGCAGAAACTCGAAGGAAACCTGAACCTTTTATAATGCACCACAAGCAAACACACATTTTGCTATAGAGGGACATATTATCCTGTGTTTTCAATGGCTATATATTTTCAATAAAACATCTTTGAAAATATAGTTAAGAATTACAGTTGTTAGTTCTTCACCTGCAAGATTTATAGAAATACAAAACATCAATGGAAAAATATCTTCCTGATATTAACCAGACACTGAGACCTACCCCTGGCTCTCAATAAGTCTATAAAATCTTACATACCAAATACATGTGCCTTTCCTTGAGTACTTTGGCCTAGATTGCATTCTTAAAATATGTATTGTTTATATGGGACAGTTTGGCATTTCACTAAATTTGGCTAGCATTTAGTGAAAGCTAACTTTGGGCAAGACCTCATTCTCACTACTTTTGTGGATAAAAAATAAGTAAGATATAGTTTCTGCCTTCTAATGACTGGTAATCTAGTGGAGGACACACACATATAAAACTTAATGTAAATGAAAGTAGAGAAAATCATGAGATAGTAGAAGAGAGAAATACTAATCTCGACTTAAAGTAGAATTTGAGAAAGAAAAAGAATGAGTAGATCTTAAAGGGGTTAGATGGATTGGTGTGGGGCAGTAGAGAAATATGAGTTTAAACTTAATCACTCTGGAAACAATATGAAAAAATAGTTTAGAGAAGACTAGAGACAAAGAGGTATCTCTATTGTCCCAGGGAAAGTCTTAACAACAATTTGAATTAAGGCAATACCAGTATCAGTAGAAAGGAAGGAATCAACTAATGAGGTAAAAGAAAGAATTGTGTCTCATAGTATTGTTGAGGATGAGAGAAAGAAAGCAATTGAAAATAATCTAGAGCAGATCAGACCAATTAAATTAACAAATCACTCTGGTTTGGTAGTTGCCTCTGTGTGCGAGTATATGACCTAACTAGAGAGTTCCATATATTTCTCATCCCTGGTCCCAGTGTTTGGTTTAGAGATGAGTTTGTGATAGAAGTCAGTCTGCTATATCCAAATCTAGAAGTTTGACTTGAACCGTTAGAAAGTGAATTTCTCTTTGAGCTGGCCATGGAGATATTAAGATGTAATGCTGGACCCCTGAGTGGCACCTCAAAGAGAAAGCAGATGGGAGAAATTCATCTGGAAAAAAAGCAGGATTAAAAGGTGAAGAGAGATAGTAATATAATTTGAGGCCTTCAAACCACCCATGCTGCAAATGAGAAACACTGCTAAACTTTTCAGTTTTAGGAACCAATGTCCCTTGTTTGAGTTGTGTTTCTTTCATTTGCATTTGAAAACACTTCAAAAGAATCAAGACTACCTCGCTTGAAATGTACTGAATTTTAGTCTCCCCAACAGAGATGCTCTAGAAAGTATTACCTCAGTGAGGGCAAGGTTGGATTGCATGATATCTAAAGTCCCTTCTGGTTGCAAGCACCTATGGTAGACTGAATTTTAAAGGAGCATGCAAGGAGAATGGGAGTGTATTTGTATTAATATTGCATCTGTGGAACATAGTTTTGGAAGCACCTTTGTATTCCCTATGGTATATTTAAATACAGCCAAATCTATTCCATAGAATGTGTATAAATGCTTGTCTGCATTCTTTTAGTTATATAACAGAATGAAAGAACAATGTTTAATGAAAAAAAGCAACAATAATGATGAAATACCATAAGCATAATGCAACGAGAAATACAGTCAGCCCCTTTTATACACACATCAATCAAGGCAGAACCAGAAATGGATATACAGCCTTGTTCGGATGTATCTTACAGAATTGCTTTAGAACACTGAGGCATAAAGCTCTTAGCTTAATGAGTTGGTAACATTTTGCAGATTTGCTTAAAACACATTGCTTTCCAGACTGTGTCAACAGACTCCAACAGTTCTTGCCAACACACTCATCCTAAACAATTACATTAAGATCCATAAGGCCGTGTTTACAGTTCTGAGAAGCAAATGTATTGTTAATGGGCCATAAACTATCCTCTGACTCAATGGTTTGGCTTTTTGAAATTTGTGTAATAGTCAACGGAAAATTTCCAACATCTACTTGGCATGGAAATGGAATTAGCTTCAGGGATATAAAACTGAATGCTGAGAAGCATCCCTTCCACACATTTCCAATCTGATGTGCTTTTTATATAGAATAAAACAAGTGACACAAAATTTTGAAGGGAGATCATTGTTTTAGTTTAGAATCGTTTTATATGTAATAAGAAAAAGTAAATAATCATGATGAACCATAAAAAAGTCCTGTGTGTATAATATCCTCAATTTTCTCTCCAATCGTCTTTCAAATCTCTTGTGAAATAGCTGCATCAGTGAGTCACAAATAGTCTGTGAACAGACATTCTCTGCAGCTTCATGCTTGTCACGCCTGTTGTCTTTTCCTGCTTGCCAAAACCCCAGTCATTTCAATCTACTGTTTTTATTTTCCTATAAAATTCTACGACTGCCTCTCATACCTCTTTTCCATCTTCTTCTCTTCCTTGCCACTTTCTTTCCTTTTTCTCTCTATTTCTGCCCCATTCCCTTCTCACTCCAGGCATCCTTCTTGTTTTAGGCTAATGTTTCTCGTTTCTTTTTTCCAGATGGTTCCACATTCTCTGGCTGATAATTTCCATTCGTCTCAATGTACTTTTTAAATTAACCAAATCATGCTTTGCAAGCTTTACTCCCTGTATGGTTTTATTCTTTCAATGCCAGCCTTCTTCCCATCTTTGTAATCTTTCAATGATTCAGTCATTTAACATTTATATATTTGTATATGCTATATTTTTATATATTAATCTGTCACTTTGAACAAGGAATTATTCTGGGTACTGTACAAATACCAAGATATCTGGATTTGAGCATCAAAGAGTTTGGCAATGCTAAGAAGAGCTATGTTGTAAGAATATCCTTGGTATAAATAAATGCTCTTCCCTTTTGGGGTCTTTTAGCCGACAGGTGGCAAATACAGAGGAAAAACTTTTGTCTCTCTCCCTTTAGGAGCACCTCAAAAGTTTTGAAGGAAGGGAAAGCAGGCTTTGATCTTTTTGCTGCTGTGTGTGTTCCTATTGCAAAATAGTGATGGAGAGGATGTGGCATTGAAGGCGGTGAGGTCGAGAAAGCAACCCTGAGGTCCCTGGCATACTGCGCGTCCTGCGTCTGCTACTAAAGGCAATGATAACAACAGCTGATACCTAGTCTCTGCATATTATATTTTAGGCCCTATTCCGAGCATGCTACTAACAGTCTCTCATTTATACAGCAACTTTTAAAGGTAAGGCCAATAAATTCTCCCCACTTGATGGATTAAGACAACTAGGCTTAAAAGATTAAGTTACTTTTTCAAGTGATGCAGTCAGTAGTGGGTTCAGACTTCACATCCAGCCAATCTGAGTCTGGAAACCACAGTCTTACCCACAAAATCAAATAATGAGACATAGGGAATTTCCTTTATCCTCTATCCTCTCTTTTATCTTGCATCGTGTATTCCTTCCTGCCATAAGGTCACCTCTCAAAAGGCCTACACAGATTAACCCACTTAAAATTGCAGCACTCATGACCACCAAAATTTTTGATTCCTTACTCTGATCCATTAGGACCCTGAATGAATCACTTACACTCTGGGCACCTCAAGCCACAACGTTCTCATTGGAAACTTTCTCTAGGCTGATCCTGGGTGAGTTACAATGTCTTCAGAGTTCCAGGTCTCTATGACACCTGCACCATGTGAATCTGCTACTGGAACTATATAGATTGGACTGTTGAACCAGTGGTTAATCTTCATGTGCAAATGACACAATATAAACTTCATAAAAGGATGGGTGACCTGGGGCGCCTATGTGGCTTAGACAGTTAAGCATTCAGCTTTGACTCAGGTTATGATCTCATGGTTTGTGGGTTTGAGCCTTGCTTGGGATTCTCTCTCCCTCTCACTCTGCCCCTCCCCTACTTGCCATCTCAAAATAAATAAAAATATTTTTTTAAAAAAGGATGGGTGACCTATAGCAAAAAATATTGCGTCCTGTGCTCAGACATACAAACTCTGTTCTGGGTTGATTTTTGTAACTTTCTAAGAGAAAAATTACATTATTTATCCATCATATGGAAACGCCATTTACCTCAAAACAAGAAATCCTGACTTTGGATAATAAGTTGATGGTATTTTTATAGTATTTGTACTACCTATGGAACTATTATAGTAGAATATTACTCTGGGAATCAAATGCCTATGTTCTATAACTTTTGTGCCAAAGACTTGTGTGACCTAGGACAAGTCATTTTTTCTTATGTGATCTTCAGATTTCTCTTCTGTAATGTAGGTAACACAACTAGATGATATCTCTAAGCTCCTTATGAATTCTCACATTTTTTGATTATCTAAAATTCTCAGAGAAAGTAAAATTCAGTGGTCCTGATAATTGTGTAGGGTTTCAATATTCATGCAGCTGTGGGTGAATTATCAGTAGGGTGACTATATATTCTTTTCTCAGCATAGTCCTAATGTGCAACATCCTTCCATAATTATAAATATCACCTCCTTTTTAAAGCTTGTATTATCTTTATTATTATTCATTAACTTTCACCTTGTGATAATGTCCTCCAAGGTTTGAAAGTTACTTTTTAATATCATGTTTTTCCAGTTTTTTTGAAATATAATTGATATATAGCACTCTATAGGTTTATTGTTTATGTTTTTCTTTTCTTGTTTTTACTTAAATTCCAGTTACTTAACATACAGTGTAATGTTAGTTTCAGTTGTACAATGTAGTGATTCAGCACTGCCATGCACTACCTGTGCTCCTCACAAGTGGACTCCTTAATCCCCATCACTTGTTTCACCATCCCCCCGCCCACCCATTCAGTAACCATCAGTTTGTTCTCTTTAGTTAAGTCTGTTTCTTGATTTGCCTCCCTCTCTCTTTTTACTTTCTCTTGGCTCATTTCTTTCTTAAACTTCCATACATGACTTAAATCCTATAGTATGTCTTTCTCTCACTGACTTATTTCACTAGGCATAATAGTCTCTAGTTCTGTCCATGTCATTGTAAATGGCAAGATTTCATTCTTTTTTATGACTGAGTAATATTCCATTATATATATATGCACCATGACTTCTTTATCCATTCATCAGTCAGTGGACACTTGGGCTGTTTCCATAATTTAGCTATTGTAGATCATGGTGCTATAAACACTGGGGTGTGTGTTTATCCCACTGTATAAATCTAAAGTGTACAGCAGAATGACTTGACTTACATAAACTGTGAAATGATTCCAACATGTTTAGGTAACACACATCACCTCTATAGTTAAAAAAAATGTTTCTACCTTGTGATGAGAACTTTTAGGTTCTACTCTTTTAATACTGCTCGCATGGTATATATGAAAGTTGCTAACTATAGTCATCATATTGTACGTTATATCCTCAGTATGCATTTATATTATAACTCCAAGTTTGTACCTTTTCGTTACCTTTGTCCAGTTCCCCCTCCCACCACTCCCTGTTTTTGGTAACCATAATCTGATCTCTTTTTCTATGAGTTTGTTTTTTGTTTTTAGATTCTACATATAAGTGAAATCATATAGTATTTGTGCTTCTCTTTCCGACTAATTATACTTTGCGTAATCCCCTCCATCTATGTTGTGATAAATGGCAGGACTTTCTTTTTGTTTATGACTGAACAGTATTTCTAGTATAGGTGTGTGTGTATCCACTTATCTGTTGATAGACTTTTAGGTTATTTTTGTGTCTTATCTATCATAAATAATGCTGCACTGATCATGGGGATTCAGATATGCCTTTGAGATAGTGACATTTCCATTGAATATATACCCAGCAGTAGAATTTCTGGATCATACGGCATTCTATTTTTTTTTTTTTTTTGAGGAGCTTCCACACTGTTTTTCATAATGACTGTACCAATGTACATTCCCACCAACAGTGTACAAGGATTCCTGTTCTTCACATCCTCACCAGCATTTATCTCTTTTCTTTTTGACAATTGTCATTCTAATAGGTGTGGGGTGATATCTCACTGTGGTTTGATTTGCTTTTCCTTAATGATTAATGACTCTAAGCAAATTTTCATGTACATCTTGGCCATTTGAATATCTTCTTTGGAAAAATGTCTGTTCAGGTCCTTTGCCTGATTTTAAACTGGATTGGGTTTTTTTTTGTTTTGTTATTGAGTAATATGAGCTTTTTATATATTTTGGATATTAACACCTTATTAGATGTGTATTTTGCAATATTTTCTTCCATCCCAAAGTTTACCTTTTCATTTTGATCATTTCTTCAAGTGTATAATCATTTTTAAGGTACTAACAGTAAAATTATGGGTTCCATTTTCTTTTCTACATTTTCTTTTAATATTATAATGCTCATAATCTTATATTTTGATACAGGTTTCAATTTTATCTCCCCTCCTTCTACTGGGATCATACATGTGCTTGTTAATTTTTTTTCACTTCATCCAAACATAGTTCTAATTTATTTGTGTGTATGTGTGTTGATATTCTTATATACTGTGCTTTTATTTTTCTAAAGTTGATCCCCAGATATTAGATCAATGGATCAAAGTATATGTGGATTTTTAATTTGAATGTCTATGTTATTTTACTTTCCCCAAAGCCATTAAAACTCACATTCTTATAAGGATTGTGTGAGAGCTGCACTGCTTTTTGAAATTGGTTTTCTATACTAACTGCGGTAATGAGTATCACATATAAACAATTGAAAAAGCAGCTGGAGGCATTTTCAGATTCAGATGGGCTTAAACTCTTTACTTCTAATGATAGTGATCATGATAAAACTTGCCTATAAATTTCCATGGCTCAACACCTATGAGCTCATGAGGGGGCTAAGATTCTCTTTGTTTTCATGCCTCCTCTCAACCATGAGCCCAGACATGTAAGCTCTGCATTTCTGTTCTCACTCATATTTCCCTAGGACTATGGCTTGAACTCAGTAACCAGAAGGACTGGACAGAAAAGACAGAGAATCAAGGAACATATGAATAAAACCTGTAAAAGTGAGGATTTATATGGCTTAGTTCTAAAACAGTATCCAATTTACACAAATCCTCTCCCTCCCCTGCAGTAAATCTAAAAAGCAGTCCTATTCTTTATTTGTGTCTCTCAGAGAATATTAAAGAAAATGCAATTCATGATCAATCATGGCAACATTTCCTACGTTTTTTCTCTCTTTTATCTCCTTTCCTGCTCTGGAGAACTCCACATTTTTCACATTTCATCATTTCCCAAAATGTTTTATCAAACTCCCCCCTTATCCTGATTTCCCACATTCCCACTCTTTCTGCCTCTTTTTCTTTCTCTTGGTTTTTTATTTTGTACATTAACTTATTTGTCAAGCCTTTTCTCTTACCCCTACCCATAATCATTGTTTGCCCTTATTTAACATTTAGTAAGTTGCAGGCTCTTTTCTATAAACTTTACTATATTAACCCATTTATTTATCCAAATAACACCAAAGGATAAATTCCATTATAAACCCTCGTCAAAGCTATAGAGAGGTTAAGTAATTTCCCAGGTTTCCAAATGTGGTTAGTGACAGATCCAGACCCTAAGGCAGAAAGTCTGGCACCAGGGTCCATGTAATTAACCAGTCTTTTCTTCTCCCTCCCTAGCCCAATCTTCCTCTCTGCAGGTTCATCAGGATTCCCTTTGATGATTCAGATAAGGGAGGATGTTAATAAATGTTATCCTGTCACAGTCACATAAATAACTTGAGTGACTGTAGATGAGATTGTTAATTGGTTTCCAGTGGTAGCCATATATAAATATTTCTTTCACTTGGATTGGCTATCTTCCTAGTCTCAGTATTCAAAATTCATTAAATTTGATCTCCACATTGAAAGACCTAGGATTTCAAAGGAGAATTTCTATGGTCCTGACACTCAAAGAAATTACCATGTAGTAAGGGGGATAAAAGATTAACACCTTTCAAATAATTAAAGGACAGTAAGATGTATATAAGTTCTTCTTAATTCTTCAATTATTCCTCCATAAAATCCATTCACTTTCTTCTCCCCAACCTTATTATTTCCTACAATTTGGTGGTCTTATACATTCTTATATTTCCAACATTATTTTGTTATGAATTACTGAGAAATACACCTTATCCTTTTACTTATTTTTAAGCAAAAATTGAGAAAATATGTCTCTTAGGATCTCCCTTGGACTAGCATATATAGAAAATATACTCCAAAAGGACAGTATGTGCATATGCTAGCAGTCCCCAAATATATTCTGTTATATAAGAATATAACTCAAAGGAAAGAGATGATGATTCTTATTATTAATCATTGATTTTTCATTTTTTTCTCAAGTAAGCCAAATCAGTGTTTGAGTTTCCTAATGATAAGATATTTAATGTGAAAGGTGCCATAAGAAATTGGTAAGTATCGATGCTAAATAGATGTTAAGTATTATTATACTATAAAGAAAATGGAAAAGGCAAGTTAAAATTTTAGACAATAAGCAACAGCAAAAATATTACAACTGTGATATGAAGCCAGGATAAGAATTTTCTGAAGCATCATACCTAACTAAGTACTTATTGGATGTGTTATAATAGTAACACTATATTAAGAAGAGAATTGCTAGTAGGGTTTTATCAAAAACAGAATGAAGATAAGATAGTAGGGACAAATAAGTGAAAATGGACAACAGACAAGTAGTACAAAGTAACACTGTTTACTGGCCATCCAAAGAGCCAAAGGCAGGAAATGACTGTTGCCATGTTCCAGTAGCAATTTGAAGGAAAGGATGCCTTTGGAAGCAACACAACAACAATAATACAAACAACCTATATAGGTTGTTACTTTGATTCTTAATAATCAAGCATCATCATGGATGGATTTATATGGATAATATAAAGAGCTAATTTTGCTTATACACTGTCCAACCACTCCAGTTGGGAAAGGGAATGGTTGAGTGGTAGTCTAGGCCAAAAAAAAAGGGTCACTGTTTATATGCTGTGCACTCTGAAAGTGTATGATAAGTTTAGAAGAAGCAAAGTGTTCAGATCTATTTTCAGCAAGTATAATGTCCATCCCCAGGCTAAAGTTTTACAAGTTTATATGAACAGCTTTCACCCACTTTTATGAATCTTTTGAGAAATAGGAGAGGTAATTTAGAGCAAGATACAACTTTCTAATTCAGAAAAAAGCTAATTTATATCTTGTTTTTTAAAAAGAATTTATTTTTAATTATGTATGATTATTAAAAATCATAAAAATATTTCCTACCTGATAAGACCTACCAGGGATCAATTGACATAATACAAACAAACAGTTTAATAAGTGTTAGTTTTTCATTACATTACTAAATAATTTTTACCCCTTAGTTTTCCCCCTTAGTATATTTTCTCTTTATGTAGTATATTTCTCTTTATATAGTGTGTGTGTGTGTGTGTGTGTGTATGTATTTTTTTTTCTTTTTGAGAGACAGAGAGAGACAGTGTGAGTGGGGGCAGAGAGAGAGGGAGTCACAGAATCTGAAGCAGGCTCCAAGCTCTGAGCTGTCAGCATAGAACCCCACATGAAGCAAAAAGTCACGAACTATGAGATCATGACCTGAGCCAAAGTCTGACGCTTAACTGACTGAGCCACCCAGGTGCCCCTTGTATATTTTACTTTTATTTTATCTTTTTGTCATTGACCATTCTATATTCTTTTGATAAGAATTCCCTGAATTTTTTATAAGTGGGATAATAAGCCTTCTCAACCAGATACAGGGTAGAAGAGACCCAAAAATAAATAGATAATAGTTTTCATGCTCCATCTACTGTAATTGTTTGAGGATAGGCCTTGTGACTAAAACCAAAAATAATCAGAACACTGATAGTTTGTCTTAGACTTTTGCTAGAGTGGGAAAGGGGATTCATTGAATTTGAATCTGGGAGAACGTAGGGCTAAGCTTTTGTGATGACCATACTACCATCCAGGGACCACATATTTGATATGGAAGCCAACACAGATGAAGCAAAGCCAAAAATAAATAGAGAACTTAGGTGATAGTGGGTACCTGAAGCCTCTGAATCAAGATGCATTATTAGACTATTCAGGCACATTAATAACTTCCTTTTGCTTATGTCAACTTTGACTATGTTTCCTCATACTTGTAACCAAGATTTCTCTTTCCCTTTCTCTCCTTTCATATGTCTAGGTGAGAGAACTATACCAGACCCTCCCTTTGTCCTGCCCCCTATAATCTGAGTCCTTTAGTGAGAGGATTTGCAAGAATATGTAAACCAAAAATACAGAAAAATGTCCTCCTCTACATTTTTCCATCTGGAAAGATGTAGGAATTCTGATATTTCTTTACAACTAGTCAATGTATTAAGTGGTCCAAATGTCAAAACCAAGTAATAGAACAAATACATTGGCTTTTTGAAGTTATCCATTGTTCATGCCTTCAGCAGGAAGGAAAAGAATTCTTTGCTACTCAAAAAATTTACAGACAGTTATAATTAACATGAATAAATAAGTCATTCTGTTATTAGAAAGGAAAACAAAGCTCAGCAATAGAAAGATCAAGACATTCAGGTATTAACTTCTGATGTACCTTTAAATTGTGTACACACACACACAGACATACACACACACACATACACACATACACACACCTATATAAACCATTATCAGGAATCAGTCAAATGCAAGTGACATTACCTCTGCATTTTTAGCTTATTTATCTTGGAATTCTGACATCAAAGGGTGGAAGTGGGTCACAGCCGGTGTCGGTTGGAAAAACAGGCATAATAGACTTGGATTGAGGCAGATGGAGGATGAAGTGAATTAAAAACAGAGAAAGAATAGGCTGAGGGGTTATAGATGACTTGGAAATGTTCAGAATCTCAAGGGCAAGATCAAAGACAGGGGAGACAAAAATTGGGAAACTGAGGTTTCTGGTCTACTGGAACAGACTGCTTCCTGTGGCAGCTCTTCAGTACACTGGAGAGCTCCCTAAACTCATAAGTACTTGAACTACATCCAAGTCTTTTTTTCACTAAGGTTTTTTTACCCTACAACCCAAGCAGCTGACTGATCATTTCCCTTCGAGCAAAATTTTCTGATCATTCAAATGATGTTACTAGTTTTGCTGAGCTCAGTTTCTATGGGTCTTGGAATAAACTTCCAGGAACTTTACATCTTGGCATCAAATCAAAGGCTCAAGAATTTGGCTCTTAGTCATCTGTGTAGCATGTACAAGAATTATCCTACAGCTATTATTTCATATATGTGAAAAGATAAGAATGTAGAAGAATATTTTTGGAAGATTTTTTGAAATATAAAAATGCCAGGAACAATTTGCATAATCATCTATAGGGGAATAAATGTTAGTATATCTATATAAAAAACATATATAGTAATGAATATAACACATATACATAGACACTGATATAGGATAATTCCCAAGGTATACTATGAAGATAATTTTTAAAGGTGGAAGACATAAAAGACAAGTTTCTTGAAGAATGGTATGGGCACTATATTTCCATCTATGAAAGAATAGATTAAGTATGCTTATACATACAGAAACTATTCCTAGAAGGTCACACACACACACACACACACACACACAACAATTGGTAACACCCTCTGGCAAGAAGGTCTGTAGAACTATTAGAGTTTTTTTTACCATCTGCATGTCTTATTATTCATGTTCAAAATATTGTTCATAAGTATATTTTTAAAGTAAATTTAAAGGAATAGTTACAGCCCTAACTATCATGCTCCTTTGTATAGATATGTGCTACTTTCTTTCAGTACATCCAGCAAGCCCCCCTCCCGTAAGTATAAGCCACTGACCAAAGTTTCCTGCGGTATGCTACTATTTTTTTTAGGTTTTTTTTTTTTTTTGTCTAAAACTTAAAAAAAATATGTTGGCTCATAGACAGCAGAGCAAATATTCAATTATTTGGAAGTCCAACTCTGTCCAAAATCCTATTTGTGACTCTTCAACATGATTAAGGGAACACTCTCTAGCAGTTCACATGAACCTTCAAAGAATCTAGAATGTGGGAACAAACATTACAGACATTTGTTTCAGGACAGGTCATTCTATGCTTAACATGGTTAAGAACTTCCTTACATAGAAATCAGCTGCCAACCCTTTCTCAGAATTTCATCCCACTCCAGAGTACATAATGATTGCAGAATGAATCAGTATCTTGGAAACCTAAAAGATTCTGAAAAAGAACATCTCATACATGATCTGGGGAGGAGGGGTACAAGAGAAACTTAAGTACCTATAAGCAAGAAAAAGCACTTCATTTTTAAGTATCACTTATAATAAAAGGGGGACTTCATACCTGAGAGGCCTTTAAACTACAATAAGATGCATGTAAGAAGTATTATTCAGATTTAGGTTTGAAAATAGGTTGTGAGTGACAAAAACTTTTATTTACAGAAAATTTTAATTTAAAAGGGAGAATTTCACGGTCTACTGTGAAAAGCAAGCAATGGTTTCTATTTATTGTTACACATATGGGAGAAATGGTGATTTACTAATAAGGAAATACAAAGATTACTTAACTCAGGGAACAGACATTCTAGTGGCAGAATCGAGTCAAGAAGTACAAGACAGACTCAGATAAGAGCTACATAAAATATTCAAACCTGCCATAGGAAAACATATGACAATATAGTAATAGTATTTATCTCTGGTGGGATCATGTTTTATCTATACTTAAGTATATAATATTATATATATACTACTTTATATTTTCCAGGATTCCTACCATAATCATGTATTACTTTTAGGGAAAAATTAAATGTCTACTGTTAAAGACTATGATAGTCCAAAATGGTAACTTAGTTATAAATAAAACATAACTCATGAGTATAACATGCACTACAAATTATAGTAAACATACCCGGGATTATTATATCCCTTTGGTTTTAAACAAGAGCACACACAGGGGCGCCTGGGTGGCTCAGTCGGTTAAGCGTCCGGCTTTGGCTCAGGTCATGATCTCGCGGTCTGTGGGTTCGAGCCCTGCGTCGGGCTCTGTGCTGACAGCTCAGAGCCTGGAGCCTGTTTCAGATTCTATGTCTCCCTCTTCCTCTGACCCTCCCCTGTTCATGCTTTCTCTCTCTCAGTCTCAAAAATAAATAAATGTTAAAAAAATCTGTTTTTAAATAAACAAGATCACACACTTAAATTAAACTTTGTAATAGGTATCACTATTTAGCTTTCAGGGTAAAGGACAGCCACACTTTTCTACAAAGCTCTGCCCTCTAATGATCATCTACTCTCTCCTCTGAGTTCCCACAATACTTGTTAGCTTTACCAACCATTTGGTATTTTACATTGGCTTTTATTATACCTATTTGTGAGTGTATGTGTTTGTATGTGTGCGTGGTCTTTCCACCTATACAGTATACTCCTTGAGGATAAGGACCAAATATTATAAGTCCATGTAGCCTCTAAATGCCAGCCCAATATTTTGATCATTGTAAAATGTTAAGTAGATATTCATTGATTAATTACATAACTTAATTAATTGGTAAACCTGTAAAATTAAAAATAGAATTAACTGACCTAATAGCATAAGGTTAATATGACATTAACAACAAATTTATTGACTAATGAGTAAAATGAATGTCTCATCTCCCTTATCCCTCTGAATATATTGTTAGAGAGCTGGGTATGCTGGAGGGCACACTAGGGCTAATTTTGTTGTCCCTAAAATACCAGATATTAAAATTCAGCATTGTAGCAGGTATAACCATTTAGTCCCAGGATCATATGAAAATCCATTCTCAACCTTCCCAGGGGGACAAATAGCATTTGGTGTTTCAGAATTGTCTGACTTTCTCTATCGCATTCCATAGGTATATTTGTAGTACTTCCCTGAGGAAATAATGATGGAATGATCTATATCCATCTTTGCTTCTTTCCTTCTAGGTTCAAAAATAAAAGTATCCAAATGTTATCAAAGACCAGATCCTCTATCTGGCCTTTCTATCTCAACCTTTGTAGAAAGCAGTTCTTTTAAGTACATCTCTCTTTAATCATTCTGCCATTGCTTCCTTTTCTTTGAACTTCACACATGGACAGATCTTCCCTTTTTTTGAAAAATAGTTTGACCTTGCTAATCAGGGCCCTAACATGCTGCGTTAATTTAAACCTTTCTTTGCCATATTTCTTTGCTCGCTGTCCTCCATTTTGATACCATTTTTTCCTTATTTCCCTTTTATCTGCAAAGTTACTGAACACAGATATATAAGTTTATATAATAGTACCCCAGAAATGTTCAGTGCACAACCAGCACAAATGCGTGTGGTGGTCTTGTTGACTTCATTCCACTTGCCTTTGTTCCACTTTTTTCTCCCCATCTTACCCCATTTCAATTTATACTGTGTGTAGCTTGCAAACTGGTTTTCCTAAAGTGTCATTCAAACCTTTCTCAAATAGGATGAGGTCTAAATGCCTAACTAGTGTTGTCAGTTATCACAACTGTCTTCCCCACTTCATTCCTGCTTTTGCACAGGGATCTTCCACTTCAGTCATATCCATCTCTCAAACAGACTTTTTTTTGTATCATCGAGTATGTACCGTCCCCTTGCATAGAACATCCCATCCACACCTCCACCTATGTAATTCCAGTGTATCGTTCAAAGTCTAGTTTGAACCTTCCATCTCTATGAAGCTTTAATGACTACCTGAGCTCACGAGGGTTTCTCCACTCTCTCTCTGATTCTTATACGGTTTATTACTATTTGACATGTACACACTGACTTTTCATTATATTTATTTGTAAATGTTTATATGCTCTGTCTTTGCATTTAACTTAAACCTCTCAAGTCAGAGACCAAATATTATTACTCTCTGTGTCTTTCAAATTGCATAGCACAACACTTCACATATAGTGATATACTTGATAAACGTTGTTGATATAATATGATCTCTATAATTATAGGTTCTTATAATTATGCCTACCATAAAACCTTATTTTGGCGTTTTGGCATAAATACGTATTAGTTTATTTCTTAGGAGAGGCTTTTTGTTGGTTTTGTGTTGTGTGTATATAAGCTTATACACACAAGCTCACCCTTCAAGTTACATAGTTACAGCAACATTTCCAAAATTGATATTCTGGATATGTTAGTAGCTGTGTCACTACTACTATTAGAAGTAACAATAATTAAACATAATTGAGAAATATGCTTCACCTAATCTTGCTCCTAGAGAATCACAATGCATATCAGGTTCAGTTTTTTGGGGTTTTTTTGTTTTTGCTTTTCATTTGAGAAAGCACACAAGCAGGGGGGAGGGATAGAGAGAGAGAGAGAGAGGGAGAGGGAGAGGGAGAGGGAGAGAGAGAGAGAGAGAGAGAGAGAGAGAGAGAGAGAATCTTAAGTAGGCTCCACACTCAGTGCAGAGCCTAAGGCGGGGCTTGATCCCATGACTCTGGAATCATGACCTGAGCCAAAACCAAGAGTCAGGCGGGTGCTCAACCAACTGAGCTGCCCAGGCACCCCTGCATATCAAGTTTTTGAAAAGTCCCTTAGTAAAGTAGCAGGTTGGGGTTTATAAGTTACATTGATTAAAATAAAATCACCATGTTTGGGAGAATTCATTTCAGAGGTTGTTTTCTCAAATGTTAGTATTTTCCAAGGAAATTTCTTCAATAATTAGGTATTGGAATCAAGTGGAAAAATAAAACATGACACAATTCAAAAGGAATAATAAGGGGTGCCTGGGTGGCTCAGTCGGTTAAGTGTCTGACTTCAGCTCAGGTCATGATCTCATGGTTCATGAATTCGAGCCCTGCATCGGGTTCTGTGCTGACAGGTCAGAGCCTGGAGCCTGCTTCAGATTCTGTGTCTCCCTCTCTCTCTGTTCTTCCCTTGCTTGCACTCTGTCTCTGTCTCTCTCACACAAATAAATAAACAAAAAAAATAAATAAATAAAAAGGAATAACAAGAAGATTTGTAATTATTTGGTAGAAAAAAAAAGGAAAGCCATGAATCTGTATCTGTCCACCTGTAAAATTTTCTTTCAAATAAATTTATTTAAATACTACTATTCTAATTCAGTTAGAGCATATATATAGAATAGTCCATAAACTACATATATAATTGCCCTAGAAATTGACTGATTGTGAATTTCAGAACAGTAGTAGACTCATAAAAAAAAACTCAAAAAAAAAAAAAAAACTCCTACATTTTTAGTAGGACTAAAAAACCAAGGACATGAATTGTCACCTTAAGTTTCAGAATGAAGATATGTTCTCTACTTAACATAGAGAAGAATAGAAGTGTTTTTGACTGCAACATGGTTTTAAAGTACTTATTATTTAAAAATATGGTTGTAGGAGAATATATGTTTTGGGCTGAACTCCTAATAATTTTTCAGCAGAGTTTAAATTATCTTGAGCCCAGTAACTATATTTTTGGAGTACTATAAAATGATTTAGCGGAAAGATTGCAAGAGTTTTAGTTAAACATATGAGTAGCTATGCTACCAATCAAATATGTGACTTTGAGCAAGTTACTTAATGCTTCAGAGTCTCAGTTATCTCTTTTATGAAACTGAAAATGACACACTCTCAGCCTGTGGAGGGCTAGGAAAAAAAATACTAGTTTTTTTCTTTGCCGTTTTTTTTCTTTTTTATGTTTTTCTTTTTTTTTTTTTTTTCCTCCCTGGCCCCTCTCTTCTATGGCCCAAAGTCATATCTTGATATTGAAATGTTTATACTACCCCCCAAAAAAATTAACTACTTCTGTAATTTTTATATTCTTGATACTAGAAATTAATTTTAAGAGGTTCTAGCTATGTGGACAGTATCATTTAAAAAGGGATGTTTGTCTAATTAGATCGCTTTTCTATTCAACATGGACATATAGATATTTACATTAATATTAAAACATTTCAAGGAAGAAACTTGAAACTAGGTAATAGCATAGGTAAAGAGAAAAAACAATACAAGCAGAAAAGGCAACATGGGGGTGAAAAAATTTAATTTTGAATGCCATTAATAAATGGTCTTTACAGTTTGAAAAATGCTTTGTTCATTCAGTGAATGAATTTCTTAATGTCTACTTTGTATCAGCCTTTATGCCAGGTCCTAGGGATAAAAAGATGAATAAGACCTGGGCCATTTACAAATTAATAAAGAATTGACATACAATTTTAAAATTCCCTTTTAAAGTTCAAGTGCAGCAACACAATGGTTTGCAACGTATCACAAAATGAGCAGACTGATGAACTTTATCAACTGGGGTTGGTGCTTTACAGAAGGTTGCTAAGTACTATTCACAACTAATGTTTGAAGCTGGAACGGAGTTGATGCATTATCCCTATTTCAGAAATGAGGGCTACCGGAGTTCAATGACTTGTGCAAAGCTTAAATCAGGCCTCAAAATCAAGTGTAATTCCTAAACCATTGCTTTTTCCAGAATGATCAAGTACTCAACCCAATCTATCTGCACCATACTCTTTCCATCTATACCGAGAGTTTAAAATCATTTTCCATCCATCAATGTGAAGAGGCTGCAATGCCACATTACTCTTGGACTCAGTAATGAGGAAGATGGTAGAATTATCATGTATAATGCCAATAAGACATTATAGTTCACCATCATGGAATGAATGCTTGCCTTATTTCAGTTTCATGCAGAAGTTCGGCCACAGAAATAAGATTACAGAATATTTACTGTATTTTTCAATAATGCAGTCTTGGTGAAGGCATGATGGCTAGATAGAATAAGTGGTCTAGAGATCCCCTTTCATCAAAATAACAATTCAAACCTAGGGTTCCAAATGTACAGAATTGAGTGTTATTCTTGATCTGCCTATACTGAGTTTTTACTTAACACCAGATTCCTATTATTGTGTTTCAACCAACAACTGGGTATGAACATTAGCTATCCAAGTACACCAATGTCCCAGGGGACTTTCACAAGCACTCCTTTTAAAGTTAAAGCTCAGGGTTAGCTTTTACCAAACTAAAGGCACTTTTTCCCACCTTGTAAATACTGTTTGGTGAAACAATAAATTTAAAGCCCAAGATGCTACACAGTTTTTTTCAAAATTTAATAGTTTCTTCATTCCCCGTGGATTTTTCTTTCGATTTTATGAATATCATTTTATTATCTTTTTATTTGAATTGCTCATATAAGGAAGCACAGGGAACAGAAGTAAAATAAGAATGTGATGTGTTTATGACATTTCTTAGGTTATTCCAACATGCCTATACATGAAACAGAATTTTTGTTTTCTTTCTAAATGTAAGCTATGATTTTTAAGGTTGAATTTATGAGCCATAACAGTTTTTAAACAAAAGATAGGGATGTTTGGGTGGTGTCTCTTACTTTTTGAACTTGCCCTAACATAGATGATGTATGTCCCTTCTTCAGGTTATAATCTATCTTCATAGTCAAAGACAGAAAAGATAGACAAATATGAGGATAATTTCTTCCTCTTTCAATTCTCTTGAAATATAAAGTTCTTATTTGGTGAGTGTACAAGTTCAGAGAACCATTTGAGTACCATACTGAGATATGCAATTGCAAAGATTCTTATCATCACTTAAAATATGTTATATGTTCACTTGAACTCCTTCTTTCCTTCAACCATTGATTTTATATAATAAAAATTATTCAATAGTTTATATAACACTGCTAGTGGCTTATTCATATTCAGGGAGAAATTTTATTCTTATAAACATATGCCCCTATTTTATCAATGTTTTTAGACTGAGAACGTAATAGTCTATATACCTATATACAATGAACATTTTCAGTTGCAGTTAAGACATCACTAATGTGGACAATACCATCTCTTTACCTATCTGTCTATGAACCCAATTCGGAAGAGAGACAGAGTCATAGATTCCTGATGACACGTACCACATAGGTGTCTACTTACAATGTCAGCTTTGGGAAATGGTCCCTCTCAGTACTGGTGTCCTTCTGCCTGCCTTGGGGAAGATGCCTGTAAAAGCGGCTTCAGAAATGGCAACCTATTCCCCACCCAGCCCTTCCACACTGTCTTTTTCACTCTCCCTGAGACTTCAGGTGCTGACAGCAGCAGCCTCAATGCCATTTCTGCATGCAGAATAGGAAAAAACAGAAACATTTGAGTCCTCAAGTTCTCCCCTCTTCCTTCTTCTAGCCCCTTAGGAGCAAAATGTTGCCTGCTGAACTATTTCCAGAAGTCTCTTAGGGGAAAAGGGAAAATTCAGAGAAAATGCAGGAAGCCTGATAGACTAAGTGGAAGCAGGTGATCAATCACTGAATGGGTTGGAGAAGAAGAAGAGAGGTAAACACCCACGATTATCAGGAAAATATTATGTGGTTAGGAATAGAAATGGAGAGAGAAAGCATTTCAGGGTCACATCTCATGTTTGTGAGAGATTTGGGTAGCAACCAGTGACAGGAAGAGGTGTTTTAAAGATTATATATTAATAACGTTCTCTTTCTAGAGTTTCTTCTGGAGTAATGTTTATCAAGTATGCTGTTGATATTAAAATAGCTCTTAAATGTGCAGGACTGTCCCACACATCGCAGGATGTTTAGCATCTCTGATCCCACTTACTAAGTGCTAGAAATGTCCCTCCCTCATCATAATAACCCCAAACATTTACACACATTTGCAAATGTCTCCAAGAGACACAACTGCTACTGGTTGAGAAACACAGCTCTAGAAATGGGGTGTGTGTGTGCGCATGCATATGTGTGTGTATGGGTACAGGTGCACACACATGCTTGTGGATTCCGGCCACATGTGTGTAATGTAATTCTCACATATACTATATTTGGAGCACCTGGATAACAGGTATATTATTCTACATACATAAGAAAGTGGACTTTAAAATGAAAAGAAAGAAGTGTGTTTCTAAAGGCAATTAAATGATATGAAAGGCAAAACAGGAAAAATCAAGAAAGGAAGACAAAACTTCTTGACTGCCTGCTATGCAGTATAATTTACCTAAAATCATAAGATGGTTCAGTGATAGGACTGGTATCTAAACCCAGGTAATATGATTCTAAAACCCATAATTTATTGTGTGTTGACGGACGAACACCAGCGTGGTTAAAAAAGTAATAATGAATACTTTATACAATGTAAGTAAAAACAAAGAATATTTTTTCTGTAGGATTAAACAGCATCCAAACCTGATACGAATCATCCTCCCACTTGTAATCTAGTAATGTTATATGTATCATGCCCTCCATCTATAGATGTGGGGAGATTTTGAAGATAAAAGCTAAGAAATGCGACATGAACGTTCTCAAAAAGGCTCACTCAAATTCAATTTCATTATCAGCAAGTGACATGGTTTAGAGAAAATGACCAGAAAAGAATAAGTCTGTGTCCTAAGAAAAATGCTTGATTTCTTGACTTGCTTGGGCTACGGGCTAGAAGCATTAGTAGAAATGTATTATTATAAATTTAATCAAAAATTATATATTATTCATTTCACTGTTGCTTTGGAAACAGATGCTTTTACTGATATTACTTCTGAGTATTAAATGAAAATCATCTCCTTGATTAAAACAGTCTTCAGATGAAAATGTTCTTGAACATGACTTGATTCCCTCCTTTCACTTTCCCATTGGCAAGAAGGAAATCCAAGCCCTGCCCAGAACATCTTGGATGTGACTTGTGCCTAGCTGCCAGCATGCAGGACTAGAAGTGGTCACAATAGCAGAGGCAACGGGATTGTGGCCCCTGTGAGCCCTTTAATGTTACAGAGGAAATTGAAAGGAATTCTCAAAGCCTCAGGATAATTTTCACAAAAAGACTTCATTCATCAGGATGACACAGATTCCTACTGGAGGTCAGGGCCATCCCTAGGGCTTTATTCCTTCCTATGGCACCTCCCTATAGTCACAGAGTTTAGAACAGATTTCACCAAGGACACTTTCCTCTGCAGTTTTTTTTTAGGACAAGAAGCAATTCCCTGACCTATTGCTGCTGGTACAACTAGACTGGCTTTCTTCGGCTCAGCAATCTGTAGGAGTGTGCTGAGTCAGATAAGATGCAAAGGGCTCAGTTTTATAAGATTACTATCCTTCCCACTGTACACATTGCAAATTCAGTGGACCACAATTGATCAAGTCTTTCATTTAAGCATCATCTTGGAAATTCATTGCAGTTATTATTGCTGAAAGAATGCCCTGCAAATAAAGAATTGAGGTGTGTCAAGAAAAGCCCTTTTTTCTCTATTTTTTTCCAAATGACAGGTGATAGTGATGGAAGTAATAACACTGGCAATGTAGTCCTTTCTGTTAGAAATGACTTTGCCCTGGGTCTCAAAATCCCTTTATATTTTAATTATATAAACATATCATTGTATGTGCATGGAAGGCTGGAGAGGGGAAGAGAGAGAAAGCTTACCCTAATGGCTTTTGATCATTTGGTCTTTTGTTTTGTATTGCAAACATGTCTTTTAGTTTTAGAAGCCAGTGTACATAATTCACTGAAGCAGCAAAAACAGGAAATGCATCTGATAGAATGTCAAATTTGTTCCCTTTAGCTGATTAAATTGATTATTTTAACCAGACAGTAGACTAATCTTTTTTTAATGCCATATAATCACAGGTTCTGTAATACCTACTGAGGAAAGACATTTCAGTTATGAATATTCCTGTGGTTCTTTTTTTCTTTTTCTAGGCATAATTTTAAAAGAAGTCAGAAGGGTTGGTTTTCCTTTGATCAGTAAACTCAATACCTAAACCTCCATATAGGGCCCAGAGGCAGGTAATAGCATCTGATAGAAGACACTTGAAGAGGTTCGAAGGATTTCAATAAAGAATTTGAGACTTCTATATCTTTTTTGTCATTTACTTCAATCTACAAAGAAGCTGCAAGTTGAAAATAAAGTGGCTATTAAGAAAAATTTTCTAAAATAAGATAAAAACAGAGAGCAAGGAAAACCAAAAGAACAACCTGAGGTTTGCTGGAGGGGAGGTGGGTGAGGGATGGGTTAAATGGGTGATGGGCATTAAGGAGGACACTTGATGGGATGAGCTTGGGTGTCATATACCAGAGATGAATCATTGGGTTCTACTCATGAAGCCAAGACTATGTTAACTAACTTGAATTTAAATTAAAGAAAAAAAGAAAGTTCTATTTTAAATGACTTTCGAAAGTTTCTGGCCTTATTTAGTGGGACTGTGAATGATGAAAAGCACAGTTCTGAAATATGCATCATAGTATAGTCTCACCCCAAACAATTCACCAACCCTCCCTCAGTTTTAAAAGCTAGCTTTTAGACTTCTTAAGTATTTCATTTGGCTGATCACTGGTCTTTTTGCTCTTTATTCAAGTATCCCTTTGAAACAAAGATCATCTTGTCAAAATATATCCCAAATAATCCATGAAAGACAACCTCTTTTGTAGCAATGACCTGAGGAAAAATATCTCCCAAGGACAGTTCACATTGTGTAAATTATTGTTGAATTCCATCATGAAGTTAGAAGTCAATTTCTAGTTTCTTGTGAAGTCCTGAAATAGGTCACTGCTGTAAGTTCCATCACCTGTCATGTTATAGTAGCAAAGAGCACATACTCACGTTAATGGTTTTAATAAGCAAAAGAAATGCCAGCAGCAATGGTGCAATACGCCTAGGACACTACAGATTAACATGGTCGTGTTCCTCATTTAATATTTACTAAGGATCTAATGGCTACTTGACTCTAAAATAAGCACTATAGAGATTTTAAAGAATATTGAAAGAATGTTGCTTCCTGGGAATCTGTTACCTGAAAAGACTCATTACAAGTGTATAGATCCAATAAGATAACGTAATCCCTTTAATTCAGCCAAAACAGCAAAGTCATACAAGTAATGGAAAATACAGGTGATACAATCACAAAAATAATGAGAAAAGACCTTAGATATAATCTGTTTTAATTCCTCTCATTTTATTGATGAAGAAACTGAGGTCCAGAAAGTAAATGACTTGCTTCATCATGCTCAATTGGATGTTCGGGCCTGAAATCCATTTTCTCATTAGCTAAATGAGGTTCAGTGCACATGAGATATCTCGGATCGGTTTCCATGGGTATGGCTCCTCTGACTCTTTGGGTATGGATAGATCTGTGAATCTGCTCTTACACATCATACACTCCTAACATAAAATGCAGAAAATAAAAGGATAGCCACAATAAGTCCTTCCATACCAAAAAAATTTTTGAATGGTAAGCAGAGAGTAGTCACTGGTTTATTGCAATTTTGAATTATTGCTAGATACATATTTTCAGTACTTGATCCGGGCATAATCTGTCTCCCAAAAAACTGATTATCTGAGGCTTTTGGTTTCCCTCTCTGACTCAACCTACCTTTTCCATAAGAAACTACTCTTTTTGTAGTTAAGTAGATTTTTCAGCCTGTTTCCTGCTCATGGCATGTTGGGCCTCTTGCTATAGAACATTACACTATCAGAGAGGTCATGACTAATGATGACTTTAAACTATTAAAGAAAAGCTGTAAAGAAATGGAGATAAATCAGACAGGTAACGGAGAAGTAGATTTAAATTTGACCATTTCCATTAAAAAAAGGAGTACATACTTAAAATGGAATGAATGCCATGGACATGGCTTTTTGTTGGAATGTCATTCAAACTAAATTAAATTGAAAGACAATACTTCTTAAAAACTTACTCTCTTTTCCTCAAGAAAATTGGAGTTATTAAAAATACCTTGTTTTTGTTTTTAATCATGAAAATAATAATTAATAGAGATAAATTTTCAACACTTAAGTAATAATCATCTCTTTAATAAACAGAAAAAATACACTACATATTTTTTCCTTCTGGCTTTCTCTAGTATTTCATTATCAATACCCAAACAACACAGAACTTAATAAAGGAATACATGGTTACCACAAAGTCTTTTTTGGAGGAACTAAACTGTTAACCTAACTTGGAGGGGAAAGTATTTTGGAAGGCAAGATGGAAATTTCTGGTAGATGAAATACAAAAGTAGATAACACTAATAAATACTCTCTCTACTGAAGTTTTGTGGCCTTTTCATTTGCTCCAGAGACTAGGACACAAGAGGAATTAAAATGTCTTTGACAAGATACATGAATTTACTATTTTTCCTTCCTTTTATATTCATAATCTAACAACTTTTATAATTAGTCTGTGAATGCCTCATTTACTAATAAATTTTAAACTTATGTGAAAGGATTCATTTGGGTGGTATATAATCTTTATTTTTAAGGTGCAATTTGTCAACTTAAACTAATTAAACTTGTAGTTGTCATGTTTCCTATGCTTCTTGGAATTCAAATTAAGAATTTGATATCACATCTTTAATAGGTAATGAATATTTTGTGACATTTGTTTTTTCTAATTAGTCTATTAAACATTGTGTAAGAATTGCCTGTTGATTGAAGTATTCTCCTTGTTGTTGCAGAAATAACTTTGCCCATTATTTCAACTAGCCAATGATTTTTTAGTTCATAAAGTCACATCAAAAATTACCTATGTCAACTGTTCCATTCTCTTGGTACTTTTAATTTTTCATTGGTGTAGCCAAATCTTGTATTATCCATCAAATAGCCTATAACAATAGTTAGACACAACTGAGACACACACACACACACACACACACACACACACACGATATGTATATATACCAAACTATGCTCTCAGGACAAGCTGTTAAGTATTTGTTATTGATAATAATCTCTAACTAACATAATTACTCTTTAAGGATTTTAAGGTAGACTGAGGTAATCACAGAAAGTTTCATGAGAAAAGATTCTTGAGAAATGGTAGAAAATAGTTTAATAGAAAGGGGAGGAAGAACACTTAGACTCAGGAGTGTAAAATAGAAGAAAAATATTTCTACCATATGAACAGGTTATAAACACATGCTAGTGAATTAAAAGGAATGGGAGTGAGTAAATGGGGAAAGACTTTTTCTTACTCCTGATATTTGCACCCCACACTTATGATTGCTCCTTTAGCCCAGAACATAGATTGACTTAAAAGATACCCTGAATACAAGCATGTTAGTCATGATTATGAAAATATTGATAACTTCTCATGAAAATATCCTCAATGAACTCTTCTAAGTCAATTAAGTATTTTGATCACTACTCTTAGAGCAGTTAAAGAATTTTTTTTTCTCTTTAAAAATATTTTACCTGGAATCATTCATTTTTTTAACATTTGCTAGGAATATTTAATTAATTATTTTTTTATCTGTACCAATCTTATAGATTATGGCTTTGCCATTATGATTTTTATTCATTGGTTAAATTTAAAAAGTGACCATTTTGTGATAAAGGTGGAGAAGAGAAGCAAAGGGACGAGATGATGGACAGGAGGAGAGAGAACAAGAGTAGGTGAATAAGACAGAAAAGGGGAGATCTAGAAAGAGAAACAAAGGAAGAGCAATGAGAGACAGAAAGGTTACAGTGATTTTGTTTTATGGCCCATTAGGTCCAGAAATGTCTGGCAGAGTAAATTATAATAATAAGGTCAAAACGATGGGGCTAAAATGGCCTTTTATATAGCTAACCAGAAAATGCATATATGGGACATAAGTTTGAAAATATAGATTGTGGAAGACCTAAATAAACAGATAATGAATTTGTATTTTATGCTGTTGGCCAATGTTTTGCCAAAAGATATTTCACATAGACCTAAGGATCCATAACTAAAGCTTTATTTAAATAAGCAAGGGAAATACTGTATATGGTGTCTCCCCTTTGAAAGAGTGACAGTACATACTAACATTCTGACAGCTCTACGGAATGCTGAGAAAATAAATTTGGTGAGAATTTGTTAAATCATTTTTACCAATCTTAAAGACAAAATACTTTGTGTGTGTGTGTGTGTGTGTGTGTGTGTGTGTGTGTGTGCGCGCGCGTGTGTGTGTGTATAAGTAAAACTCTATTTGCATCTTGTAAATTATACTATGGGAATGTAGGCAGTGGTGACCACAGTTGACTGTTTAGCCTGAGAAAGACAATACAGGCATAGAGTTTAAGAAAATAAAATCTCAGGGTGTATAATAGATGATGAAGCAGACTATGACTGAAAACAGGAAGGCCAATTAATAGGTTACAGTAATAATCAAGGAGAAAGACAAGGTCTTAGGTTGATCTAGGGATAGCGGGATATAAAGAAATAGGTAAATATAAGAGAATTATATTAGAAATGTTGGTTGGTACCAGGCCAGTAGCTTCTCCTGCTGTGGTCACCTTTTATACCATGTCACTGCATGACTTAATTGAAGCAGGGTGGGAATCTAATCCAAGGTGACTTGTCCACAACTGGTTGGAAAATATGACTTCTATGGTATGGCTTAAAAATAGAAGTTAGACCAGATTTCCTGTTAAAGAGTTTGAAATTGTGAAGAAAAGAAACTGTGACTTTTAGCACATAGAAACAGATGGGTGTTGTGGAGAGACAGAGAGAGAGAGAGAGATACTATACACAATGCTCATTTCTTATGTTAAATTTATATGCTATTTAGATCCCAAATCCAGATTAAGGTTTGTCTTGTATGAAACATCAATAGCATTAATGCTACCATTTTCACTGTGCCCTCTTGAAATACTAATTATCATGTTTGTTTTTTCCCACTCTTATATATGAGATCTCTTGACCAGTGAGTCAGAGATACCCATATTTTCTTGCAGAAAAATGGGATTTTTTACAGTAAGAATGAAAATGGCAAGAAGTAGTCAATGTAGAAGGGAAGCCTGAAAAAAGCATGGCATAGAGTTTATACCACAGCAGTTGAACAGAATAAAGACTAGTGGAAAAACAGACCACCTCACATATATACACACATCCAGAGAATACAAGTTTATCTGGGCAAGGGAGGAAGGCAGAGGAAAATTGTAAAGAGGAGCTGTGTGGGACATGTCCTTACAGCAAGTCAGGGAGTGGGAAAGGGGTAAACCTGGGTCATGAATAACCTTGTGCCGAGAAGTAATGTCCTCAAGGGGAGATTGCCCATCACTGTTGGTGGCCAGCAGCAGAGAGTCTTATGGAAGTCAAGCCAACAAATAGAGATTACTCATTACCTGGGCATTACAGGATGTCTCTGGTGGTAGGGTGTGTGGAGATGACTGCCCTTTTCCCATGGGACTTCTAGCTTAAATAGTCATGCCAGTGACCCAAGAATTTGGTAGGCCCCATCTGGAATGACATTCATGGGTCTCCCAAGTTGGGAGATGAAGGTATGCAACATCTAGAGGTAGAGATGGTGAGAAAGGAGAGCCCCAGCATTGATAACTGGGGAGGACCTGACAATGGTATATAATGTCACTGCTAAACATGAAACAGAATAGATTTTCTATAAAAATTTTATTTTGAAATTTCATTACTTTTATGAACCTAACTATAAAAGGTCAAATTGAACATAGTTTTGTTACCTCCATGTCCTTAAGCTAATCAGAATGGAAATAAAATTGCATAAAACAAAAATCTCTCTAACTTTATTTAATAATAGCACATTGCTTTGTTTATTCCAAAACCCTCTGGATCTGAATACCACCCATGTAGAAGAAATTACAAACTAAATGAAAATATTCCACATTCCATACCTAGCAATTTAATTTTTAAGCCTTTATAACCCTAAAATTGCTAAAGTATTATTTTTATATTTTATATTTTAGCTTAGAATGAACTAGTGTAACATACTACTGGTTTTAATGTGCCTTTTCACTTATTATAGTTAGTATTCCTAAAATACAATTTTTAAATCTTATTTTTATGTTATATTTATGCTTTGTCTTATGACTTTTTCAAGCTCTTATATTAGTTGTAACCAATAGTATACACACTGAAACTCATTTTTCATCCCTTGAAAAGAGAAAAAAATCCACTAAACAATTAACTTGGCTAGACTTTGGGGAATTTTACAAGGCATCTGTAGCAATTAGATTTTCTTTTTCTACCTTGAAAATATAAACTGCTTTCTTTCTTCCTTCCAATAAGCTATTGATCTCTCAGCTGTTATAATCTATTCTTGTGGTCTGTGTAAGCCCTGAATGAACTTTCTTTTATTCAGTAACATTAAACTTTTTGACTTCTCAAAAACAAAACAAAACAAAACAAAACAATAACCAAGGATCCCAGTAACATTAAATCTGATGTTTATAATCTCAATTCTTTTTTGTTTTCTATGCTGTCTCTATGTGAGTTCCTGTTAACATTTCCTTCATCTGAATTCTCGCTCTGTTTTTTGTTTCTTTTGTTTTTTTGGTTTTTTGGGTTTTGGTTTTTTGGTTTGTTTGTTTGTTTGTTTGTTTGTTTGTTTGTTTTTTGGTACTGAGGTTTGCTAGGACTATGTTTTTCGATCCCAGGGCATTCTACTTTCCTAAAATGCAATTCTCTGCTTGAATACAATATTTTGGTTTTGTCTGCTTGATTTTTTATATGTTGACAACATTCTGTTGTTTCAACAGAGTTTTGTAGACTTAGTATGGTGCTCCTTTCCAGTCTGTTCATCAAGGTATTCTCCCTTAGCAAAGTGGCTAGATAAGTCTGAATCCATTAGTGATCTGCCCCTATGGATGATACTGATGATCATGGTTTCCAGACTAAGAATTAGGATGCTTTATTTAATAAATAAAGGCTCTGATACATGGCATAAAGCCCCCAATCTCTTTAGATGGAAGCCTCAAATGCACTTGATCCACTCTTTCATAAACCAGAAGTAGGATGTGCATGTTGAACTATAGTCTTATTATTTTTTTTTTTTGAACATTGGGTTTAACATTGAGTTGTGTTTGGTAAAACCTCTCCCAAAAATTTAACTTTGAGTCCCTTCTAGGCCTCAATTAATCCCTGAATTGGGTACTTATTCATTCAACACATATTTAATAAACAACATTAGTCACTGAACTTTAATTATAAGTTGAAAAAAGAATGGTAAACAAAATATTTTGATGTCTGTAGTTCTGTAGAGAAAATAGTTACTCAAATCATAAAATATCATTTTAGCCTCTCCCACCTCCTTTCTCTCCTTCTTGGCTTTCCTGGTTACTGTCCCTTGATTTTCACCCCAAAAGCTCATTCATGGTCTCTTTTTTTTCTCTACCTCTTTTCTGGAGTTTTATCCTCAGCCGTACATCCTGCAATACTATACCCTCTCTTCAAGGGAGTCAATACACCTCATGGCTTCAACTTTTATCTGTGTGCTGAGGATTCAAAAAAAGTCTTTCTCTTTCTCAGATCTCTTCCCCACTACCTCACCTTGTAAGAACCCACTAAGTCCCTAACCACATCTTGGAATCCATGTCCTTGTCACAAACCCACTTTCACGGAATGAATACTCTGATATTATTCTAATTGTGTCCCTTCTCGTTTCACTCCCTCTCATCACTTATTCTGTAATAAAATTTTTAGAATGCAAAAATTATCATGCCATTTCATATCTAAAATCCCTGATGGTGTTCCAAAGAGGTAATCTAAGAACCTTACTATGACACACAGCTAGAAACATCTCCTTCCACTTCTCCACATGCTAAACTTCATTTTTAAAAATATGCCATCAGGTTTTCATAATGCTACTTCATCCTATAGGCTATTTTGCTCAAAATATTCTGCTTCCTTATACTCAGCATTTAAGATTTAATTCAAATAATACCACCTTCGTGAAACCCCCAAAGCTTCTAGGCAGAGTTAGTTACCTCTTTTTACACTGTTTTCCCAATGATATACTTACATTAAAGCATCTATCAGAATGCATTATGAGTTTACAATGTCATCTATCTTGATAATCTCAGTATATAGCAAAAGAGATGGAAAAATAGTAGATGTTGAATAAGTATTTATTGAATATGGCTAAATAAGAGAATATCTCTGTAGTGCATGTGTGTATTTAGGTGTTTTATGGTACAGGCTACTTTGGAAGAATGAAAAGTTCCTTTCTCATCCTTTGGATGGAGAGAGGGGAACAGGAAAGAGAAGGGAAACTCCGAGTAAAATACTTTTGGCAGAAGTAAAGAGTAAAAGTTTTAAATAGAACCTGCCTACTTACTGATGATGTTTCAAATAGAATAGGGGGTTATTAATCACAGATCTAGAATTGGCCTCTATTTGTTTTGATAGGTTTAGGATTAGATTTGCTCACCAGAGAGGAAATCATGATAGCTGTGGGATAAATACTTTTGAAGTCTGCCCCTTTCTGTCATAAAAGTCCAGGCTAAGCGGCACATCACAGTGTCAAAGAACATGTCTCCTTTTGTCTTGTTGCTCTGTCACATGGAGCTTCAACTTCATGCTCTATAACAGCACATGTATATTCCAAGAAGCAGAAGAGAAGAAGGAGTGAAGGAAGCATAGAACAAAGATTATATGAGCATTATTTCCTAAAGAAGACTCCCAGATGTTATACAATACTTCTCCTTGACTCTTATAATTCTGCAGTCACGGGAAGACTAGGAAATGTGGTCTTTGTTTTGGTCTAATGTTCCCAGCGAAATATTCTGTTGCTGTAGAAGGCAAGGGGCAGGGTGGGGGGGAATGGATAGGGACTGATCATGATTTGGTCTGCCTGTTTGTATTTTATGTCTTATCCAGAATACTGTATAAGGTAATTGACACACTATGATCACTCAGCAAATGTTTGTTATTATTTTTATGACTATCCACTTTGACATCATTTGCCAGTTCTCTGATATCCAGGCAAAATAAATACTTCCCCCCCAAATGACTCTCCAACTATATGTTGGGAGTATTGAACATTACGGCCTCTATCAGGCCATGAATACTACCTGAACTGTACCCTGAGAGCACGTTACACAAGTGCAAAGGAATTGCTCCCTTTTCTCTGTAACCTTAACTGTAGTGATCTCAGTGTTAAATGTTATAAAGTAGTCCTGGAGTTTTATTAATGAATCCATCAGCTAAATTATAGTCATCATTAAAACTGCCAGTTAGTGTCAAAATGTTTTGACTATCAAATTTAGAAAGATTAATCATTCTTTTAAATATGCTCTTCTGGCAACCTGATTCTTTTTTCTGGTCTAAGATGTCATTTAGTACAGCTTCTGTTTCTTCTATTCTGCAGGCTGGTAATTAAATGAAGGACAAGTGGGTAGAACCATCCTTTTTTGGGAAATTTTTTAGATGAGTTAATCATCCGTTCCTTAAGCATTAGAAACTGAAGGTGAGTCGCTAAACCTAATGACATTTATAATCAGTATTTGCAAAGAGCATCAGGTAATCAGAGCAGGAGAACAGAGGTAAAGGCAGTTCAAACTGGGACATCCATTTCAGAGGGTGAGTTCTGCCACCAAATCATCAGTGACATCTTGTTCAAAAGAAAGGGGAATTTTCAAAATGTTATAAAGTGATAAAAGTCAGAAGATGTTTGATAAGTTGAAGAAGAAAGAAAATATTGACTGAGAGAGCAGGTTTTGTTATAAAATTGACAGGGACCTCAAGATATGTTTGACAATGATTGAATTGGGCTACCTAAAGTGACTTATCTTACTGCCTTGCTTCTTTTTCTGATCAAAATTGAGACTTAGTAAATTGTATCATTTTCACTTACTTCTGCCCTGTCTCTCACTAGTGCCACAAAATCTGTGATGCTTGCTTTAATTTTTTGACGCATTACCAGGATTTATTTTTTTTAAGGTAAAGAATTGTATAAAGTGACTACTCAAGCACTTGCTAGAGTTACAGGAAATACTATTTATTTAAAGAGAAAAAAATCCTCTTTGGTTTTTTAGCAGCAGAATATGTGCCTCCATTAGTGAACTGATTTACATAAAGCAAGGACAACTGTATGCTTGCTTTTTCCCTTTCTGATGTCAAAATCTACCTCAGATCCTAACCCTCAAAGTGACAATGTGAGCTCTAATTGCCCCTTTGTGCCCACTTCCAATGAGAAGCGACGAGTTTAAAAGCAGTGATGTATTTTGTCATCCATATTTACCATTAAAAAAAAAAAAAAAACTTTAGTGAGGTTAAGAGCGCCTGGGTGACTCAGTCAGTTAAGCATCTGACTTCTGCTCAGGTCATGATCTTCTGGTCTGTGGGTCTGAACCCCGTGTAGGGCTCTGTGCTGACAACTCAGAGCCTGGAGCCTGCTTCACATTCTGTGTCTCCCTCTCTCTCTGTCCCTCTCCTGCTCATGCTCTCTCTCTCTCTCTCTCAAAATAAATAAACATTAAAAAAATAAAAACAAAAACTTTAGTGAGGTTAATCAACTTATACAAAAATATACTTAGAGCTCAAAGTCTGAACTCATTACTATAGTTCACCTGCATGCTTTTAGAAATCAGAAGGTTAGGCGCAGTTTATTAAGCGTCCGACTCTTGAGTTCGGCTCAGGTCATGATCTCATGGTTGATGAGTTCAAGTCCCACGTCGGGCTCTGCTCTGACCCTGCAGAGCCTGCTTGAGATTCTCTCTCTCCTTCTCTCTCTGTCCCTCTTGGGCTCATGCTCTGTCTCTTTCAAAATAAATAAATAAACTTAAAAAATAATAATAATAAAAGGAAAACAAATCAGAAGGTTAAAGACAAATGATTTTAAGCCTTAGAGCTATTGACATTGGATAGAAAAGCAAAATCAGAATTCTGATCAAGAACTTAGCAGGGTTTCCCATAGATGAGGTCTATGCCGGCTGTCATTTCTGACACACTCTAAGTTTTCCCTGGAGGGTCGAGAGTGTTCTTTACATCAGCAATCACAACAAAGGTTGCTGTGTTTCCCTCTTCCCAGCCTTGTTCTTTCTCATCCTTTTGTGCTTGCTCTGTACTGTCTGTATGCAGAACAGGCAGGAGGTGTGAAGGTATTAAGGCATTAGTCTTGTAACATTAATCTACTTTCCCTTCCTTCTGCTTCCAATCTAAGTTGCAGCAACAAGGAAAGAAAAAAAATCACCTTTACCTAAAGCTTTCTATGAAGTGGTACTGGCATCAACACTTTACATGTGTGGTTTTATTTAATTTTTTTTCCACACTGGTGCTATTGTCCCTGTTTTCCATGTGAGGAACGTAGATTTATAGAGGTTAAGTAATTTTCTCAAGGTCATTGAGTGGGAAAATGGGGAAGTTGTGTCACCCAATGCTTTCCACTCAGTACATCATACTATACTCATCTCACCTGGACCTAAGAGTTATTTCAGGTTTCAACTGGAGAAATAAGGGGCTAGCGATGATACCAAGATTGTGTGAAGCATTATTGACTCACCTACTTGTCACTACTCTGATATACAAGCAGAACAAATTTTCTGCAATGGAAAGTTAGGAAGTTTAATATTTATTATAAGTATTCAGATCTATATTTGGCATTGAGACATTTATATGGGTAGTAATTCTGATATAACATGCAACTAATCTATATTATAAATCACCTGAAGTTTTTGTAGGGCAATTATAAACTTTATATTCCATTTTCAATATACTTGGTGTGTATTTTAAAAGGCATTTGCAGAATATTTCTCTTCTTTGAAACATCCTGGTCAATATTCAAGCTAATTTTATAATCCTCATAAATATATTAAAACCTTTCATATTAGCCCTTATTCTGTTGAGTACTTCATTGCGATTCTGACTTAAGCATTTCTTTGACTGGAAATGGTCATATACTACAGTTAACAGTGCATAACAATACCTCAAGTCGATGCTTTATGCAATTACTCAGCATTTAGAAAGAGCTATGCTAACCTACTTTTACCACTATTTCACAGCAATAAAAGCATGACAGCCATGGGATAACCTAACATGCTTTTGTACTCATTCATTCACAAAAATTCTTCTATTTGAGAGTCATTCATTCAATAGTTTTTGTATTCAATAACCATTTTGACAGTAATGAACACCCACTCTGAGTAAGAATATGCCCATCTTGCAACACAATAGTTTAAGGTTTGTTATTTATATTTATCTTCTATATCTAGAGATTTCTTCTTTTATTTTCAATTTATTATTTTTCTTTGTTAACTTGAACCCATGGTAGAACAAGTGGCTTTGTTCTTCTTGTATATTCTATTTCATGGGGTGGGTGGGGAGGTTAGGGAAAGACTTTATAAAAGGTTTTAATGATGAGTAGGAGCTGGTCAAGAAAAAAAATAAATTCGGCATATACTACTGAAAATCCAGACAAGTGAGCTGAATCTCTCTGACGCAAAGTAATCGGTAAGACACAGCAAAGGTTTAGCTAATAGCTTTTCTATATGTTAGAGAGGATGTGTAGGTGCAGGTACTGTAGCTGAGTACATCAGGTCACAGCCTATAAGGCCTTCACTATTCCTCAGCCACATGATATTACTAAAGACCAAAACATAAGACAACCCTGGACCTAGAATGTAAGCTTTACAAGAGAGACTAGAACAATTCCTGACACATAGCAGGTTCTCTATTAAAAAAAAAAAAGATGCATAAATGCCCTGATGATTTGGCTTAAGAGTTGTAAAGTACACAGAAGGCATTCTATTTTGTTGTTAGGGAGCATCTATATTCTTTCCTACCTGTCCTCTTATTTCATGTTCAAAGAGGAAGGGAACTGAAATTGATGGGTGAAGGCTTAGAGACACTTATAGAGCCATTAAGGGCTAGAGCTGCCCTTCTTGGATTCCTCTTTTCTTGAAGATGCCTATATTGCTCTTTCTTCTTTCATGAGACTGATGTGGCAATAAATCCCAGGAAGGGAGGCTCTACCTGGACATGTGGTCTGAGAAGAGCCTAGGCACCAGGAAAAAACCTCATTATCATTCTGTCCTTGTTCTAGTTGTCTTTGCATTGTGTCCTAAACCTCACAGTATTTCAGTAGGAGAGAAAGCTAGAGGCAGGGTACTAAAACCCCCTAGTGTAGCCTTGTGGTGCAGTCCTTGCCCTCTAGGACACGAAATTTGGAACTAAAATCTATCTTTGCCTTATCTTGCTCTCTCCAAGGATCTTATGGAAGTGACTTCTATTTGAGACTCTAGATTCAAACCAAACACCACTTCATGACCTTCATGATAGATGTGGTGAGAACAAGTCAATATGAAACAAGACTATAAGGAGGTAGTCTATGGACCAGACTGAGTCAGGAAGGGCATTTCCAATAAGTAGAATGAGGGGCAAACATTACCAGACAGGAAATTAAGATCTAAAGATCCAGAGGAAACTGGCTAACTGCATCAAACTAAAGAAGGAAGGAGAGAAAACAAAGAGGAACTTAATAATGAGGTTGGTGGATAGGGAATTCATAGAAGGTGCAAAGTAAGTCTTAGAGCCCTCAGCACGCAAGGATCTACTGCATTGATTCATGACTAAATAGGACTGGCTTACAAAAGCTTAAAGATTTTCAAGTGTACATTCCTAGTTCCCTCCTCGTTCTTTAGAACTGAATTTGTAAACCAGCCACCCCCACTACACACACACACACACACACACACACACACACAAACACAAACACATACATACTCACACACAACAAACACATGCATAGAATACAGAATTTGTAAGTACTCTGCTAATAAGTAAGTTACTAAAACTGTTTGGGAAAACAAACTTTTTAGATTCTGGGCTATGATCTAACATAATATTGTTCTTTCTGCTTATGTATTTATATTTCATGTATATTAATGCTTTAATATCAAGTTCTAATAAATATGTACTCTTTTCATTCCTGTGTTTTATTTAGATTTCCTCACCGTGAAGTTTAGAGTTCAAAAATAGCAAATTACTTATAATCACTCTCCCAGTACACACACACACACACACACACACACACTCACAGCTATAAATTCTGAAAGGTCAAAAATTCTGTTACTTGTTCATTTGTATATTTCAAATGCCCAGCATAATATTCAGTACATCTTAAATAAAATAAACATATTGTATAACAGGTAAGTAGCTGTGTGAGTAGAGATAGCCAGCCACAAAAAGTCATGTAGCTATTACTTCCTGTTGAGTAGTTTATAGAAAGTACAGGCCACTGAGGCATACCAATTTCCATTCCTCTTCGCTGCGAAGTAGCAGCAAATAGCCTCAGAAATAGGTATGAGATAGCTTTCCCCGGATATTTTACAGAAGGAAAGTAAAGCTGCTTGAGGCTTATCTCCATTTTCTTAGTCTTTTTTGGTAAATAAATCTCATTGCAACCTTTCCTTCGTATATCCAAATCATCACCACTTCTTTGTGCTTTCCTCCTGGGCAGTTTTCCATCTCATTTATATTGTTGTCTCTCTATTAATTTTTCTATTAGTTTCCTTAATTTATAATTTTCAGCACTTGGGCCCACACTGACTCCAACCAGAGCTGATTAAAATAGGATTTCTCTTCATGTTTCACTCTTTTTTTTTTTTTTTTTGCACACCTCTCATTTGCTCCTTAAATAATGTACATTACTTATTACTGCATTTCCAGTTCCTGGGTCTCCTCTACATACATTTGCCTACACACTTTCACCTGCATATTTAGAAATTGTTGTGTTCTTCTAACAGAATTAGTCCACATCCTATATTTTCAACTATTAATATGCATTCTATTTCAACTTGCCTTTGTATTCTGAATTCTGATATTATTGCTCATATTGTTATTGTCATTCCAACCACTCAAACTGGTGGCAAAAGTACATCTAATGATCACAGTTTTCATTTAACTACTGAAAGCACTCATATCATTATCAGATGACTTTCACGTAACCAGATTATGCATATTTCTTTTCAAATGTTTTACTTACATCCTACCTGACATCCAGCTACTAATAATAGTCAACATATTATTCCTAGTCAGATCCAATCATGATGAATTCCAAAGGAGTGCTCACACTTCCTTATTGTATTAGAAATCTGTTATACTGGGTTCCACATCACTCATATGAAGGAGTCAAAAGTCCTACTTCCTCACCTTAACCAGCCATATATCATAGTTGTCTATCCATTAGAGGTAAATGTGCTAAACCATAACTAGTCTCCTTTCTCAGTTTAAGAATTCAGTTGATAGTTAGATTTGGGTTATGGTTGTCAGATTTAGTAAACAAAAATACAGAATTCCAAGTTAAATTTGAATTTCAGATAAAGAGCTAATGTTTTTAATATAACCCATATGGTATTTAGTGTATGTATACATACATACACTAAAAAAGTCTTTATCTGCAATCAAATTTAAGTAGTGTTAAATGGTTTTTAGTTTATGTCCTAAATATTTCATAGATATACTAAAAATTATTTGTTGTTATTCTGAAACTCAAATTTAACGAGGTGTCCTGTATTTTATCTGGCAACTCTAACTTGGGTGCATTCTCAGATCGGAGTTAGACATGAAGTAACTTATACTGTCTGGAAAGCATGATGACAATCATAAAATAAGCATTGAGAAAGAAACAAAACCTTGAATTTTTAACTATAGTTGACATGCAATATTATATTAGTTTCAGGTATACAACACAGTGATTCAACATTTATGTACATCACAAAGTGATCACCATGATAAATCTAGCTATCATCTGTCACCATACAAAGTTGTGACATATTATTAACTATATTCTCTATGCCGTACAAAACCCTAAATTTTTTGAGAGCTTAAAAATAAGGACGGACATTCACCGATTTGGGATGCTAGATGCAATCTTGCTTCAAAAAACAAAAAGAAAGAAAGAAAACTACAGGGTTTCCAAAACTTGTTTTGGCCTATTTGTATCTGTTTGTGTTTATGCGTATCTATACATCCATCTTAAAATCACAGCTTAGTTCCCTGAACAAATTGTTATAATTATAGATCAGTTTAGCATATGTTAAGCATATACCATTATTGTTTTCTATAAAGGAAATACTTTAGGTTGTGTACAGAGGTCCTGAAGGCAAAAGAATATTGTGTACTATCTTTGCAG
Source organism: Panthera uncia (assembly GCF_023721935.1). NCBI lineage: Eukaryota > Metazoa > Chordata > Mammalia > Carnivora > Felidae > Panthera > Panthera uncia. Next base: position 64,767,238 of record NW_026057577.1, read on the forward strand.
AGTCAAGCTGTTTGATGTTGCATGACACACCATGACGTTTTTGGGTCAAGCAGAAAAATCTGTATTTGTTCCCTGACAGAACATCCACAGTTCCAGGAGAAACTCATCATTTAGAACTTCACCTTGGCTTCCAAAAAACAGAGGTAGATGCAGTTTAGCCAAAAACTGGGAGAATAGGAGCGGTTCTATTCTTCAAACTCTTCTGATACATTGGAATAAACTTTTAGCACTAATTTACACCAGAAATTTGAGAGCCAATTACCAATTATTGGTCACACTATCTGCTCTGTGATTAGATTCAGGTAACATATTCCAACATATGCTTATTACAGGAAGGCAGATACAATTAGATGAGTTATACATAAGATGGAGTTATTTAACTTATTTCTAGGAAACTGAAAGGGTGAATGATAAGTCATGGATACTCACCTTTTCAAAGACACAGATATAGTTATTGGACATGTTTAGCAGAATTGGCTCTGGATGAGCGATACCACAGATCTTACTGATACAGCAAATGATGCCATGAATGTTGATTTGTAAAATAATACCGTGCTTAAGGAGGTCACAGCAGGATAACTGGTAAATGTGTCCTCTTCATTGGTGGAGTCACTACTGAGAAGCTTGTCTTAGTTCAGATACTGGTAGAAATAAGAGTTTATGGGGCCAGATTAGCACAGTCCATAATAAACTATACCTATAAAACTTCCAAATTTTATGTCTAAAGGGAAAAAGAAAACTGTTTTTATATATAACTGGCTAGTCATGAATTCTGTGCTCTCAAAATATACTGTTCCATTTATACACTTAAAAGTGACCAAATAATGTCCAACTTGTCCAAACTATGAAACTTTTACAAATGACAAATGCTAAACCAGAGAGAATTACTGGACAATAGGCATAAATTAGAGCTATTCTGTGCAAGCCTTAGGGTATATACACTCAGATCTGTGTATATAATAAAAAATAATTCTAAAAAGTGATTTTAAATCTTTACAATGGATAAAACCACAAGGCAATCTTCATCAAAGTCACAAATTCATACAACACAGAATGAGGATTTGGATCAACACAGTCTACATATGGAGCTCATACTCTAAATAACATATGCTAATTTAGAATTAACTAAACTAAACAACTGAATATTCCATGTATGAACATAGTCAATTGTATAGTATAACAAACTACTAAGTATTCAGGTTAAGTACAGACTCCTTTCTAAAGATAATGACTATATTATTGTTACATTACAAATGTGACCCTTTGAACAAGGTACTCAAATTGTAATCCACTCAGTGCCTTACCAGATTCACCTGCGTATTTATTATAAGTGACATTCTGGAGCCCCACCCATACTGTATGAAGAATTCTGCTTGATTCCTATGAATGTAGTGTTTGAGAGTATTTTTCCTAGAAAACAGAAGCAAGAGTAAATTGGTGACATTGGATTTATGTTGTTTGGTTTTGTGTTCGTGACCTGTTAAATACTCAAAAACAACCATGCTAATTTAATCTCAATTAATTAAAAGTTTTCCTCTTTAACCACCAGCCCACTAGATAAGGTTTTCTTATAAAAGTATTTTAAAATTTAAAATGAACAATGTGTAATTTGATACAGAAATTACTTAAGTTAAATCATTGTTATGATGATAAACACTAGTGACAACATAGAAGAAATTGTTCCGATTATATCATCTGCACTAAAAAAGCTAAATATATAGATAATTTTCTTAGCTGCCTCTAAAAAAGCCAAAATGTTTGAGCTCTGTTAGCACTCATCATTTTTCATGAGATTTTTTTTAATGTTTATTTATTTTTGAGAGAGAGGGACAGAGTGCTAATGGTGGGAGAGGGCAGAGAGAGGGAGACACAGAATCTGATGCAGGCTCCAGGTTCTGAGCCGTCAGAACAGAGCCCGATGTGGGGCTCATACCCATGATGGTGAGATCACAACCTGAGCCAAAGTCAGACACTTAACTGACTGAGCCACCCAAATGCCCCTTCATGAGATTTTTAAACAAAAAATTATTAAATGCATTATTCTTTTTGATGAGTTTGAGACTATCACAATTATTATACTAAAACATAATACCTTTATTTTGTTTAAACAATATTTGCTTGTCAATTTCCAGGCAGTATTCTAAGCACTAATGACAAGTCAACAAGATAAGTGTACACTAAAAATTTCTGCCCTCTTAGAGTTTACTGTTCACTGAGTCTTAAGCTTCTTTGGCCTTAAAATGCACGACCACTTATTAATAAACTTTCAGGTTATGTGAAGAAATAGTATACCAGTAAATGAAAATGGCTGCTGTCCATTTCCAGGGAAGGTGTAAGAGAAATTAGAGTAGAAAGTGTATAAACTGAACCACTAAAATAAGTTTCTGTAGGGTAAAGACCACAGGTGAACCTTCCTGTGAGAGGCAGGGGTCAAGTTGACTTAGACATCCTCAGATCTGAAGGTCTATAGAGACGTAAATTACCTCCTTAATTTAAGGAAGCACCTAAATTGATGATGGCTAAATCCTTTATGCTATTGTGATAGACAGTCCTAGCCTCCTTGCTGTGAAACAGATCTCCAAAGAGATTGGGGTAAGCAAGCCCAACAGCAAGAGTTACAAAGGAGGAAAGAAAGCAGTAAGTTTACCTTCTGGAAAAAAAGCTCAATAAAGAAAGCCAGCGGGGCACCCGGGTACTTCAGCAATAATATTCCAGAATGCACTAAATTAATTCTGGAAGATCCTTTTAAATTTTGTAAATTCCCTGTGTATTATTTCCTTTCAGTGCTGTTTTCCAGTTATGATCATACAGTAATAAAATTAATCTAATGAAAGTGCCTGTTTGCTTTTCCTTATAGGAAACTAGGAAAGCCCAAGAAAATCAAATGGTGGTAAGGCAGCTTTAGAGGAGAGAGGAAAACAGGTTTATCCTGCAAGCCCTGGTCATGCTGCAAAATAGTAAAGAGTACTAGGATTTGGCCGAGTTTGAGGATATGTGCCTGAGGTCTGACAGAAGAGAGATCCATTTGGTATACACACAACTCACATTTGGCATTGGAAAGGATATAATATTTCAGTTATTCATGGAGGCAAAGGACTGGACAATTGCATTGTAATGCATTTCTCTGTCTTTATTACCTAATACATGGTAAGTCCTTCAAGGGCAAAGATGAATTCATTTTTGTCTTCCCATGGCCCAGCATGCTAGTTGACACATATTAATTACTCATAAAAGTTGATGCAAAATGTCCTATTTAATTAATGATTTGAAATCATCATACAATTTTAGAAAAATAAAACATTCTTATTACATAATAGGTGGTAGAAAAATATGAACCACTGTCATAGAGGAGTTGATGTTTGATCTGAGTCTTGATCAATACAATGTGGAAAATGGGGAGAGGGATCTTTGAGAAAGAGACACTAGAATTTGCAAAGGTGTCGTAGTGATGACAAGTCTTTAGGCATGATTTAAGTGTAAGAGGGATGAGTTGAGACTGAAAAAGTATGTTAGGACTAGAATAATTTTGAATGCCATGTTAGGAAATTTGGATTTTAATCAGTGAATGCTGAGAAGCCAGAGAAAGTTTGTAAGAATGGAAATATGTGGGATCTGATTTGTCTTCCGGAAAGTTAGATCTGGCACTAGATTGAATGAAGAACTAAGTACAACCTACAAGAGAGTCAGGTTATGAAGCTATTGGAATGATTCAGGAAAAAAAAAATAAAGTAATATCTAAACAAAGACGTAGATAATAGACACAAATGTTTGTGTTGAAACATATGAAGCAAGCAAAACACATATATAACATAATCTATTAAAACATATAAAACACCTTCCAATGACTTTCGGATGAAAATGAGGTAGAGGATGGAGGAGAGAGGAGTCTCAAGGATGCCCCAAGGTTTCTGACTAGGAAATGGAGAGTGCTGTCTTTACTGGGAGAAATGGGAGAAGGAGGAAACACCAGAGATCAGTTCAGGAATCTGCTGAGTTTGAGGTGTCTGCAAACATTTTATGAGATGTTCTTCAGACAGTAAGATACAGACATATGTACCTCTGCAAGTAGCTGGTTCTGAACATGGATTTGGGATTGATCAGCAAAGAATTAGAAGATGAGGCAAGGCAGAAGAAGCTTACGCTGTGAAAGTGTGTAGCACTGTAGGAAAGAAGCCTGGAGTGAACACAAGGGATGTCAATATCCAAGGAGCAAAAGCTGAAGAGGAAACAGAAAGAAATATATCCAGGGGATCAGGTGGGGAGACATGGGACAACTTCTTACAGAAGACAAAGGAAGCCAAATTTCAATGGGGGGTTGAATCCAGTATAAAATACAATGACTGGGGGGAAAATGCCATTCTACTGGACAATTTGGAGGAATATGGTGACATCATGCAGTGTTCTAAATTGAGAAATCAGACTGTAGAATATGGGGGGGGATGGTAAAAGGAAATTGGTGCATCTCTGCAGGGGTGGAAAGAAAGTGCCAAATGAGGTTTGGTGTTTGCGAAGATGACAGAATCAAGAAAATATTCTCTCTGCATAAGTTCAGCTTTCTATCCTTAGTCAGGGACCATAGAGGGTCTAAATCTGTCCCTGATGCTAACTTCCTATAGTTTTCATTGTTCCTCTTTCTTGATCGCCTTACAGGTTTTCAGAGTCAGTGAGAGTGTTCTTCTTGTGAGTGTGCCTCATCTTGTATTCCTTTACCTTCCCATATGTTGTAGGTAAGAAAGACCGGTTTCCAAGTTTAGGGACACAGAGGACATAGATGTACTAGCTGCTAAGGAAATCATGTCCCCCCCCCCCCCGCATCATATCCAAATAGCAGCATCCTTCTTTGATTCAAAAGAGCCACTGAATTTTATAGAACTCTTCACTCAAATATGCAGCAGGTCAAAACCACTTTCATTTTTCTTATTTCGACTTATTTTTGCCTGTGGACATCTTTATTTCCAACTGGTTTTCTTAGACTCTGCTTTTTTTATGGTATTTCCTAAATGTTTTGAAATCCCAACTGATGTTATAATCTTTTTTTTTTTTTTTAATTGAGGGGAGATATTTTTTGTAGGTCTTTCCTCATCTGACCCCATTTCCAGATATATGTCCTTTCAAACGACCAGGAGGTTTAACTCTAGAGACCACATAGATTTTGAAAAAAACAAAAACAAACAAACAAAAAACAGGAATTATCCAGGAGAAAGAGGGTAGATTTTAAACACTAGTTTAGCTCACACTCGGTCTTAGAACTCTCCTGAAAGATACAAAATTAATCCCATTTGTAACTGTGGTTTACGAAAAAAAAATTAAATGTCTCTGTTTTAATATATAGCTGTTCACTGTTTATTTTCAAATGGCTCAAAATAACTGAAAGTATTATGAGTCGCCAGAGCAGAACTGCTCTTTTTTTCCCCCACTGTCACTGCCCCACTTTACAATTTTTAAAACACTTGCTTTTACATTAATATAAATCAACCCATGTCTCTTTCACAAAATATTCCATATTGCTCCGCTCAAAGCCATTCTCTGCCAAACACATGGAGGCGCCTTGCCCTCTGGAGAAACTGACACATGTAAACTGAAGAAAACAGAAGGGCCTCTGTTCTGGAGTTGCCAGCGCTGTGGCCTTTCAGCCCGCCCACATGGAGACTCAACAGGCACTTATCCAAGCCTTCGGACTGAGGGTCTTCAAGCTTTGCTATTGTTCCCAATTCTAAAAAACCACAAATTCATTTATTTGCAGTATGTTTCAAAAATAAAATGGCCTTAGGAAATGAGGTAGATGGAGCAGTTAGTAATTTGTCCCTTTAAATGCCTACTGTTTCTTTCCTTATGATTTAACAGTTTCAGTGTGTCTTTTCAGAGAATTAGCATGCCAAAAGAAACATTAAAGTTCTTCCTGCTCAGTGGTTTCTGATTCCTTGTTGAATAGCGCCACCTCATGGTTATTCTGTTTCCTTAATCATTACAAGGGATGACCGATAATACTTGATTTTGTCTTAGACTATTTCCCTTTATAAAAAACGATATATATCAAAGTATAGTTTAAACATAATAATTTTCTGGCAAACCTGTTTACATTGGACTATCACCTCATCATTTGCTTTTGACGTTCATGTTCCTATTCCCTTGAGCACGTAACACATCACTTTCTTTATGGTAGGTGCCGTAGGGATGAGGCTGAAGGCATTTTACTTTGTCTTACTCTTCTGATGGTCACCTACATCATGATGGTTTTTAATTTAATAATCTTCTGAGTTTTTGCTAGAATTTAGTATCACTCCTACAACTGTATGTATCTGAATGTCTAATCATTTCTTCATAATATGATCAAAATAGTTTCTCATCTTCTTGTAAAAATCTTTAATATCATACTTCTGAAATCCTGACATAGCATCTTAAAGACAGCTTGAGTCCTACTTGTTTGTCTTTTCTTTCTTTCAAATAAGAATACGGTCATTTCTTGCTCTATCTTCGCTTACCTTTCTGCCCTGGCTAAATCTCTGGTCCAATTTTTATTTAAGTTATGGTGAGGTTACAGTTATGGTATTAGCCAACTCTTCTTCAGCACATCTCTTAATCTTCATTTCATAACACACATGCTTTTCTTCTTGAATTCCATAATTAAAATTGAAGAGTACAATCAAAATTACTTTAGGAATCATTGGCCTCACTGTTTCCATGAAAGCTCTCCACATAAGGAAAACACATATTTAGGTACAAGAATTTTCAACATCGCTTTTTATTAGTGCGAGACTGGAAGCAAAGTAAATGTCCAAATAACAGTTGGGAGATACATGCCCCCATTTCCAGAAATGGATAAGTTATTGAACATTCATACAGTGAAATATTAAACACCATTAAGAATAATGTTTTGTGGGGCACCTGGGTGGCTCAGTCAGTTAAGCCTCTGACTTCAGCTCAGGTCATGATCTCATGGCTAGTGAGTCCAAGCCCCACGCAGAGCTCTGTGCTTACAGCTCGGAGCCCGGAGCCTCCTTCAGATTCTGTGTCTCCCTCTCTCTCCCTCTGCCCCTTTCCCGCTCACGCTGTCTTTCTCTCAAAAATAAATAAATGTTAACAAATTAAAAAAAAAAAACAATGTTTTTCAACAGCAATTAATATTAAAAGAAAAATGGAAAAAAGCAGAATACAAAAATATAGTCAATACAGTCCTCTTTTTTTTTAAGGTATGTGCAAAGACCAGAAAAAAATGCACAAAATATGCAGAGGATATGTGATTAATATTTTTATATACATTTTTTTCTTAAACCTTTCCTAGTTGTGATTTTTTTAAAGATAATTGTTTTATAAAATAAGAAACTTAACAATTCTTCTAACTCTTTCAGTCAAATTAGCACTCAATTTTGAGTTTAAGCTAAGAGTGATACAAGTTGATTTAAAATTTTGCAACTTTTAATTTGTATTTAAAAATTTTAAACTTAATTTTACATCCTTATTTTCCTGTCTCAAGAGAGATAGCTACATACAGGGTTAATATCCAGAATATACAAGGAGCTACAACCGAATAGCAAAAACATAACAAAACAAAACAAAACCCCATTGAAAAAATGGGCAAAGGACCTGAATAGACATTTTTCCAAAGAAGACATACAGATGGTAATGGGTACATAGAAAAGGTGACATCACTAAACATCAGGGCAATGCAAATCCTAATCACAGTGATATATCATCTCACAACTTTTAGGATGATTGATATTAAAAAGATAAGAGATAACAAGTACTGGGGAGGATTTGGAGAAAGGAGAACCTTGGCACACTGCTGGTGGAATGTAAATTGGATTGGAGCAGCTACAGTATGGAGATTCCCCAAGACATTGAAAGTAGAACCACCGCATGATCCAGCACTCCTACAAAACCAGTTTCTTGAAGAGGTATCTGTATTCCGGGGTTCACTGCAGCATTATTCACAATAGCCAAAGTATGGAAACAACACAAGTGTCTGTCAACAAATAAATGAATCAGGAAATTTGGTATACAAACACACACACACACACACACACACACACACACACACACACAAAATACATACATACAAACAATGGAGTATCTTTCGGCCTTAAAAAAGGACATCCTGTCGTTTGTGACAACATGGATGGGACCTGAGGGCATTATGCTGGGTGAAATTGAGAAAGGCAAATATTGCATGCTATTACTATATGTGGAATTAAGAAAAACAAAACTAGAAATAGAGAAGTGGTTGCTAGGGGCTAGGGGATGGTAGAAATAAGGAGAAACTAGTTAAAAGGTACAAAATTCGGTTATACGATGAATAAAATCTGAGGATCTAATATATAACTTGGGGACTATAGCTGATAACACCATATTGTAAAAATGAGATTTGCTAAGAGAATAGAATATAAATGTTCTCTCTCTCTCTCTTTCTCTCTTTCTCTTCCTTTCTCTCTCTCTGTCTCTGTCTCTCTTTCTCTGTCTCTTATACACACACACACACACACACACACACACACACACACAGAAGGTAAATATGTGAAGTAATGGATGTGTTCCTTAACTTCATGGGAGGAATCTTTTCAGAGTGTATACATACATCAAATTATGTTGTACCCTTTCAATATCATTTTATCAATTATACCTCAAACTGAAAAACCAAATATTACAAGCCACAAAAGTAAAAGGGATAACTGCTCTTTAGTTCCTGCAAATAGGGGACTCCACTATACGAGGCTTTTAATGAAATATTTAAAACAAAAATGTTGTATTTGTCAAGCTCAGTTCATTTTTTTCGGCAAATGCAACCCGTAGTCAGTTTCATGAAAGGAAATGTGTTGAAGAGTTCTCTTCTATCTATAACTACAAACCACTCTGGTAAACCATCCACTTGGAATGGAAGATGATCGAAAACTGACAATGGAAAAATACAGCTGCAAGTTGACTTACCAATCTTTTGTAATGGCTCTTTGTTTGGACATACAAAACAGCTCTGGTCTTGGTGAACAGAGCTCACTTGGTGAACGGACCCTGCAGGGAAGCCGGGTATAGTCCATACACAGCTTTTCCTCACCTCGCTGCCTGGCACTCCACTGATGGTCTGTGGTGACAGCAGGATCAGTAGTGGTGTTGAAGAAAGAGGAAGAAGGAAGAAAAGATATTGATAAATGGAAGAAAAGGGACCCAGAAAGACAATATATTAATACATGCATTAAGCTTTTATCTTGCGATAGGTTCTCTGCTTGGCTCTTTCCATACATTATCACACTTAATTTTCACAATGACCTTATGAAGTAGTACAAATGAGGAAACTGAGGCTTATGAAAGGTTGCCTAACATGGGTTATATTACTGGTAGGGAGCAGGTCTTCTACTTCCAAAACCAGGCTCATGACCACGCTCTTCTGACAGGCAGCACAGACTATGAAATGTGGTCTAGGTACTTCCTCGTGTGAGTATAAAAGAATGGAGAATAGGGGCGCCTGGGTGGCTCAGTCAGTTGGGCATCTGACTTCGGCTCAGGTCATGATCTCGCAGTCTGTGAGTTCGAGCCCCGCATTGGGCCCTGTGCTGACAGCTTGGAGCCTGGAACCTGGAGCCTGGAGCCTGCTTCTGATTCTGTGTCTCCCTCTCTCTGCCCCTCCTGCACTCATGCTCTGTCTCTCTCACTCTCAAAAATGAATAAATGTTAAAAAAAATTTTTTTAAAAGAATGGAAAATAGAGGTTCAGGGATCTGGTTGGGTCTGTGTGAGGCAAATTAATCATACTTTACTCTTAGAACCTCAGAATGAAGAATGTGGATGTCCTCTTTTTGAGGAAAGAAGCTCAGGGTGATTAAAATGTCAAAAGAGACTAGCAGGCATGAAAGTCTGGGCAAATAGGAGACCTTGACTTTATTTGGTTTTCAGTGAATATCAGGAATACTTTGATTGGGAGAATCTCTGAATGTATTTAGTTTGTAACACTACTCCTTCTCCACTCTCTTTCCCATCACATTCTGCCACCATCACTTCTCTCTTGATTCTGAAAAGGGCTTGTATTTGCTCTAGGTGTTTGAGTCTTTATTAAATGAGCAAAGGGAAACACTGAAGGAGGTTAGGAGACCAGATATAAACTTTTTCCTGGTCCCCTGATCACCACTCTCCAGTAAGCCAACGGCCTTCTCACCTTTCCCACTAGTATCCATTTCTCATTCCAGAAGCTCCATCCTTCCAAGCACTGACGGGTTCTTGCTTCCCCAAACAAGTAATGAGGAGGGAATAGATAATGGAGCTGTAGAGAGAATTCCCACTGAGCTCTGGAGAGAGATGCTTTTTGAGATCCAAAATGTTCATGTATTTGATCAGGAATTTTTAATGTGATATTTTTGTATACTTTAGGGACATGTTCATAAAACTGTCCTCATATCTCTTTGGCCAGGAAGCATAACTACAGTGAAAGCTGTAATGACATGGCATGTAAATGCATTCATTCATGTTCCAATTTGAATCCAACTCTTAGTTTTAGAGGCACACTAATTCTCAAAATTGAAGAAGTTTCCACATAGTAATTTTAAAATGGAAAGACAGACTATGAAATATTGTTTATAAAGCTAAATCTACAAACTATTCTACAAAACTAGTGTATCACACATGTTTAGAATTAGGAACTAAGGGAGGCTATAAATTAGCCCCAATATTAACATATTCTGTCACCCAGATAAACAAACCTCAAAAAAACTTAGCTCGCACCTATATTTAACTCTATAAATTTGGTAGGATTACCACAAAAGCCCCTAAAGTTCTTGTAAACAGCAGTCTCACCCCATCTTTCACTATCTCAGAGCAAGATTTATTTTGATAATTTAAAGCCATTTACATTGTAAAATAAATAAACACATTTTGGCATTTTGACCTTTAAAAAATGTAAACATTGAAATAAAGTTATAGTCTTGTGGAGTTCATATTTGGAAGCCCGAAAGAGATTAAAATGAAGTTATAATATAGTTACACATGCATGTATCCGTTTTTCCCCATTAGAATGTAGGCAATTTGAGAAGTAAGAAAATTATTTATGTTTGCCTTATTCTGAGCACATGAAAACAGTAATTTCCTCATTGTAAATGTTCAAAATGTTATGAAATAATTAATTTTTCAGTGTAAACTTAAGATGACTGCAATGAAAATCTACCAAAAAACATAGAATTCATGGGCAAATCACACTTCAGAAAGTTCTTCAAACTTTTTTCATAGGTAATATCATGTCACTGTTACAAATGGAGATTTGATGGTCACAAAAAGATATTTATAAGTTCTTTAGCAGTATTCAAATGTCAGGCATTGGGTGTTGCTAAGTATGTAAATAGCAGTCCCTCCTTGTGTGGGTGGGTAAATATCTACTTAATTGTTTAAGAATAAGCAAGAGCCTCTCCTACCTTTGATGCAGACTATTTATAACCAGTTGGCCATAAATCAAAGAAGACCCAGACGTCTGATTAGCAGGCAAAGAAAAGAGATTTTTAGTGGGATCTTGAAACAGACTGCTGAAATAACCTGGGTCATAGATTTTGTAGAACAAAGATTAGGAAAAAACTGGAACTTAAAAAAGAATACAGATTCTTTTAGATGATAAGGAGAAGGAACTTACAGTAAAGGTCAGGCTGGAACATCTGGTCAGGCTGTCAAGGTATGTCTGGGAAATTAAAGAAAAATATAAAACCTGGAAAGCCAGAAAGGGAAATCATAACAAGCCTAATATTCTCCACTGAGGAGTTTGAGAATTTATACTAAAGATGGTGGAGAGCAAGTAAAGAATTTTAGCCAGTGAATTTCATGATCATGTAATATTTTGGAAATGCTACGCTGAGATTATATTTTGATCAGTTTATGAAACAACAGGGGAATACTTTCATATCATGTAAAGTAAAAGATCAAGGTAAAATTATGTGCATATATAAATTATAAAAACGATGTTTCCATCATTGTCAAAAAGAAAATCAAGACAAAAAGATTCAACAGAAAGGAAATATGCCTAAATCTCAATGATAGCTCACTTTGGGTGCTAAGATTATGATTAACTCAATAAACACATATTGTATATATTTAAATTTCACTTTTAAAAGATTTCAAACTTCGTTGCTGTCTTTGTAAAAAGCTGAACACCACAGTGAGAGGACGTCTTTTTTTTTTTTTATTGTATTGCCAATGCACTAAAATTAAATATTGCTACATGAGATAAATGTGTCTTAAAAAGTAGTCCTATTTACCATAGCAAATTTAGTGTTCCATTTGAAAATTAGAGTTCATATTGTCAATGTTGTTTTCCTCCAAAGGATACAGGAATTGGGCTGGAATCATAGCTTCTGGAAAGAGTATGTTTTATAGAACTAAAAGGCCATGTTCAAGCTAGCATAGGTTTATTTCCAGATGTCTGTCCTCTGACAAATTGCTTAATATTCCTGGAAAAGGACGATGATAATGATGACCCACAGATGTGTGAAGATTGCAGGGGGAGTGTGGTAATAGCCACAGTCTGTAAGGCCAAATTACAGCTAAATTTGTTTGAATTAATTATATACCATTAATACTCACATTCGGAGAAGTGTCTGAAAGCACAGTTGTCATTCCTACAGATCTGGTGGATTGTTACCCCCAGGCTTATCATCCTATATAAGTGTGGTTTAGATTATTTCCCTCCAAGGACATTAACTGACATGTCAGAATTCAAATATCTCTGCTGCTTTTCTGTCCATTTATGTGGACTTGTAAGACCTTTCTTCAGTGATTATTTGACCATTTTAGATTTCCTTGTCTGGAAATTGGTGACTCATCTGAAATACTGAAAGTTGTATCCCAAACTTTACTCCTTTGATTACTCATGAGTGTAAAAAAGGAAATTCTAATGGCCTATCCTTGATGATATGGTTGTCCGTTCTTGTGTCTGCCCAGATACGTGTACAACACCAGAGCAGGTCCTGATATATTTGTGGTATATCCCCTAGTCCGACATGTCATTTTTTAATACACATCACAAAGAAGAAAGGAAAGAAATCTCTATTTGTATGAATTGCTCTTCTGCCCTGAACCCATCAATGGTGTCTCACTCAGAGTAAAGACCAAAGTACATATATCTGCAAGACCCTCTAGTCAAATGCTCTTCTCTCAACAGCTTCAGCTTCTATAGCTCTCCTTTTCTGGGTTGACTCTGGCTACCTGTCCCACCTTGCTATTTCTTGTACATGTGGACGTCAAGACTTTGTACTTGCCATAGCCTTCTTTCAACACTCTTCTACATCTCTACATGGCTTACTCCTTCACCTCCTCTAAGTCAGTTGTTAACTGACTAGTTAGTTGTTCCCTGTCCATCTTACCTAAAATAGCAACTACCCCCCACCAGTGCTTCAAGATGCTTCCTTCTGTTCCATGAAAGGGAGGTATATTCAAAAAAACCTCTAAAGACTGGAGGAGCCATAAGACCAAAGAAAAAGGCTGACAAGTACAGCTTGACAATAAATGGACAGAAGCTTGTCTTGGGCAGATGCCAGACAAGTAGGTCTCTGCAACCCTACCTCCCTTAAAAACTGCTTTTATAGCCCTCAGGCCAGGGACTGCATGCAGAGGGACTGCCCAAGAGAAGAATGTTTAAGAATAGGTGTGTATCTTAGCTGTCTCTCCAGGACAGATCCAGGAGGCTAAACCCTGAGGATGTACTTAAGTGTGTGGTTAAACAAAAAGGAAAAGTGTTGGGACAGGGGAGGAGGAGCTGTGCTCAAGAAGGTTTCAGGTCATAGAATGGTCATCATGGCACATTCCTTCAACATGGTGTTAGGCTGGCTCCCATATCCTCCCATCCTCATGCTTTCCTTTTCAGAAAGGAAAAGTTCCTTACAGAATTCACAAGCATCTCTTTACTTTCTGTTTTCATCAACTAGAAGTAAACCCCATGAGAGTGGGGATTTGTGCAAGTTTGCTCACTGCTGTATACCCAGCATCTAAAACTACACCTTCATGTGTTGTATACTCAATAAATAGTTACAGCATAAATACATTCATTAATCAAATGAAGTTAGGAAAGCCATTTCAAAGAGAAGCACTTGTTAAAACCATGGTAAACTGGATTTAATTGGGGAAAAAAAAAGGACTGGATCTATTCATAGTAAAATTTCATTATAATACGCAAAGTAAATAGGATATTTCTCTCAGCTAATAAGGATAATTTGCCAAAAGGAAGAAAACTAAGTGACAGCAGAAACCAATAGAAAACACTTCTTGTGACAAAGCTAGCACTAGAAGCACCAACTCAGACACAAGCAACACAAGTTGTTGTCATCAAAAATATGGTCTTAAGATTTCATTATTCAAGTCTCCAGAGAATAGGAGAAGGTGATATGTTCCCTTCCACTTAAAGGACTATGGTCTCATGACAGTAAACACCACTATTCAGCTCTCAGTTTAAGACAGATAAGCACAAATAGGATACATTTGACCCAGTCTGTTAAAAACCTGCAGTCTGTATGAAACAAATAAAGGGAAAGCGTACGATTGCAGAGAACAATAAGACCAGAGATAAAGGACTTTTCATCTTTAATAACTGACTGGGATTGCCACCAGCCACTATAGGGACACAAAAAACTCAGGGTGGTGGTGATTCCCAAGGCTGAGACTTAAAACTCCTTGAAATGGAACTGTCACCCTCGTACTGGGACTGTGAGAAGAATGGGCACTTAGCAAGCACTAGGCACACCAAGAAGCAAAGTTTGATGATGTGGTAGCTAAGGCTTATCTGGGAAGCTTCTGGCAACAAGTGAAGTGTCAGGAAAAGGAAGAGGCAGAATTTCTGGAGGAATGAAACTTTCTAGAGTCCGTGAGCACAGAGGCTTAGTTTACTATGACTCTCTCCCCTCTTACGTACAGGTGTGGGAAACAGGCAAATCCCTAGGAGGAAGAGCTTCATGCCAAGCATTGGCAGTCCATGACCCAAAAAGGAATGTGGTAGAATATTCAACTTAACCATTCTCTGGATCCCATTGTGGGGAGCAGAAATGGGAAAGGGAGGTTATTTTAATTACAAGAGTCTACTATTCTCAAAGAAGAAAATCTAGGAATGGGCACTCATTTTGCAAGGCTACAAATCAGAAATGAAAGCCTCAGGATAGAGAATCAACTTGATATTCTGGTCACACCCATTCCCTTGTGCTCCAGAGACAACACTCATCTTCATTCTCCTACTAAATTACACAAAAATTTTAAGAGATTTATTCTGGTTTGGAAGAAGTATGCATGTAATAATTTCTCATTCTTTGGCTACAAGTCATATAGATCAAGTTTCTATAGGACACTAGATAGCATGTTTTTATCATTTCTAGGACATTGCTTATGGAAAGAGTTCGTGGGCAAACTTTCTTTCCAGGTATTAAAAAGATTTTGCTAAAGAAAAGGTGTAACCTAGAGGTGTCTGGATGGCTCAGGTGATTAAATATCTGACTCTTGATTTCAACTCGGGTTATGACCTCATGGTTTGTGAGTTTGAACCTTGCATCAGGCTCTGTGCTGACAGTTCAAAGCTTACTTGGGATTCTTTCTCTCTGCCCTTCCCAGCTTGTGCACATGCAAGCACTCTCTCAAAATAAATAAATAAACTTAAAGAAATAAAGGGAGGGAGGAGGGAGGGAGGGATGGAGGAAGGAAGGAAGGAAGGAAAGAGAGAGAAAGAGAGAGAGGGAAAGAGGAAGGAAGAAAGGAAGGGAGGGAAGAAAGAAAAGTGTAACTTAATGAAAATATTAATTTTGAAAATATAACATTATTTGCAACTACTTAAGTCTATCTAGGTATAGACATTTAAAAAAGTAAGTTTATTTGGATCTAGAAAAATATTTTGATGAGCCACATTGTACAGTTTTAATTGTACCCAGCACAATACTCTGTTGGCCCATGGACTTGTAAAAATGTCTCATCAGATGCTCTGCCTGTTTTTTAGTCAGTTTGTTTTTTTTGGTGTTGAGTTGTATATTAACTCCTTATATATCTTTTGTAAATATCTTCTCTGATTTAGTAGGTTGCCTTCTTGTTTTGTTGATGGTTTCTTTTGCTGTGCAAAAGCTTTTATTTTGATGGGTCAATGAGGAAATCAAAGAAGAAATAAAAGAAAATACACGGAAACAAATGAAAATGCAAACACAATGGTCTAAAATCATTGGGACACAGCAAAAGCAGTTTTAAGAGGGAAATACATAGTGATACAGGCCTACTTCAAGAAACAAGAAAAACCTCAAATAATCTAATCTACACCTAAACAAATTGCGAAAAGAACAAAACCCAAGGTGAGTAGAAAGAAGAAAATAACAAAGAGTAGAAATAAATGACAGAGAGACTAAAAAAAAAAATAGAAAATATCAATGAAACTAAGAGGTAAGTCTTTGAGAAGATAAACAAAATTAATAAACCTTTGTCCAGACTCACCAAGAAAAAAAGAAAAAGGACCCAAATACAATAAAAAAAGAGAAGTAACAACTGACACCATAGAAATACAAAGAATTATAAGAGAATACTATAAAAGATTATATGCTAACATACTGAACAAATTTAGAAGAAATATATAATTTCCTGAAATATACTCTTCCAAAACTGTACCAAAAAGAAATAGAATATCTTAACATACCAATTACTAGCAATAAAATTGAATCAGTAATCAAAAAAAACATCAAAAAACTAAAAGACCAGGACCAGATGGATTCATAGTTGAATTCTATGAACATTTAAAGAAGAGTCAATACAACTATTCTCCTCAAGCTATTACAAAAAATAGAAGAGGAAGGTAAGCTTTCAAACACATTCTGTGAGGCCAGGATTGCCCTGATATCAAAACCAGACAAAGGCACCACAAAAAAAAAAAAGAAAAAAAAAAAAAAAGAAAAGAAAAAAAAAAAAAAAAAAAGAAAGCTACAGCCCAGCATTACTGATGAACATAGATACAAAAATTCTCAACAAAATATTAGCAAACTGCATTTTACAACACATTAAAAGAATCATTCCCTAGGAATAAGTGGAAATTATTCCAGAGATGCAAGGATGGTTTAGTATTCATAAAATAATCAACATGATACACTACACCAGTGAAACAAAGGGTAAACCCCAAATGATGTTTTCAGTAGATTAAGAAAAAGCATTTGACAAAGTACAACATCCATTCAACAAAGTAGTTTTAGAAGGAATATACACCAACATAATAAAGGCCATAGATGAAAGATGAAAAACCCAGAGCAGACATCATAGTTAATGGTGAAAAACTAGAGCTTTTCCTCTAAGATCAGAAACAAGATAAGAATGTCTACTCACCACTTTTATTCAACATAGTACTGGAAATCCTAGGCACAGCAATCAGACAAGAAAAAGAAATAAGGCATACATATTGGTAAAGAAGTTAAACTGTCATTAATTACAGATGACATGATTTTTATGACTATGCATAAAAAACCCTAAAGATTCCACACACAAAAAAAACTATTAAAGGTAATAAATAAATTCAGTAAAGTTGCAGGATATAAAATTAATGCCCAGAAATTGGTGGCATTTCTATACACTGAAAATGAACAAGCAGGAAGATAAATTAAGAAAACAATCCCATTTACAATTGCACCAAAAAGAATAAAATGTCTAAGAATAAACTTAACCAATGGGAAAGACCTGTACTCTGAAAAATATAAAGCATTGGTGAAAGAAATTCAAGATGACATAAACAGAGATATTCAATGTTCATGGATTAGAATTAATATTGTTAAAATGTCCATACTATGGAAATCAATATACAGATCCAATGTAATGCTTATAAAAATACCAAAAGCAGTTTACACAAAATCAGAACAAAATAATAATAAAATTTTCATGGAACCACACAAAACCCTGATAGCCAAAGCTAAACCACAAAAAAACTTGAATAGGAAAAAAAAAACTGGAGATAGAACAAAACTGGAGACATCACAATTCCAGATTTAAAGATATACTACAAAGCTGTAGTAATCAAAGCAGTATGATACTGACACAAAAGCAGACATGTAGATCACTGGAACAGAATGGAGTCCAGAATATAAAGCCATGCTTTTATGGTCAATTAATCCATGGCAAAGAAGATAAGAATATACAAAATGAAAAAGTCACTTCAATAAATGGTGTTGAAAATACTGGACATCTATGTGCAACAGAATGATGTACCACTTTCTTACACCATACACAAAAATAAACTCAAAATGGATTACAAACCTAAACATGAGAACTAAAACCATAAAAATCCTAGAGGAGAACACAGGTAGTAATGTGTCTCACATCAACCATAGCAACATTTTTCTAAATATGTCTCTGAAGGCCAGGCAAACAACAGCAAAAATAAACTATTGGGATTATATCAAAATTATTCTGGGGCGCCTGGGTGGCGCAGTCGGTTAAGCGTCCGACTTCAGCCAGGTCACGATTTCGCGGTCCATGAGTTCGAGCCCCGCGTCAGGCTCTGGGCTGATGGCTCGGAGCCTGGAGCCTGTTTCCGATTCTGTGTCTCCCTCTCTCTCTGCCCCTCCCCCGTTCATGCTCTGTCTCTCTCTGTCCCAAAAATAAATTTAAAAAGTTGGAAAAAAAATTATTCTTGTTTTAAAGCACAAAGTTTTGGCATAGTTTGTTACATAGCCATACATAATTGATACCATAGTCCTACTTTGGCAAATCTGATGTGTTGAGCTGAAAGGCTAGACTCAATTTTAGATTTTTCTAACTCTTCTCTCTTCTTCATTGAGAATTTCCAATGCTGGGCAAGCTGGCTTATACTCTCTCCCATTTTCTTCCCACCTCCAGCTCTATTATCCATACAGGGAGCATCATACATGTGTGGGATCCTAGCCTGCTTACTCAAGCTGCTTTCATACTCCTTAAGTGCTTGTGGGAAAGGGAATTCTCTGAAGGGAATTTACTTAAGGTATTGCAAGCAGGCCCAGGGCTATTCAGGGAATTCTGAAGTCTTGGGTAGCCAGGTTTAGAAGGAGAGGCTTCTGGTTAAGCAAGTCTTCTTGGCCTGTGGGCTCTTCATTTCACATGGAATGGCATGACCAGAGGAGAGTCAGAACAAACCTACTAAAGTATTTTGGTTTCAAAAGAATCACTGGTCAAATAGATTGGACTATTTCAAAGACTTGTTTTATGTTTTTCAATATCTTCTCTTCCATTCTCTAGTTCTTATATAGCAGTAAAATTTTTAATGATCATGGTCACTCAGCTGATGGCTGCATTTCCTAGTCTCCTTTGCAGCTAGGTATGGTAATGTGACTAAGTAAACGGAGGTGATGTGTGCAAATTGTGGGTCATGCTATTAAGCTGATAGAGCATATAACATACTTCCCTTTCTCTTTCTCCTTCTCCTTCTGCTATTGGCTTTATGGGAACGTAATGGCAGGAATGAGAGCAGTCATCTTATACCGCTAGTGGGACAAGAGTGACTAATTAGAAGGGGGTGTTGTCCCTAATGATTGTTGAGCCACCCTATGAGCCTTAAAATACCTAACCAGATTTTTCTATTGGAGAGAGGTTAAACTTCTTTTTTTTTTTTTTTTTTTTTTTTTAGGCCAATGTTATTTTAGCTTAAATCTGTACACTACTGTGGAATCATCTTTGTAATTATATAATTTTTTTTCATTTATTTATTTTGAGAGACAGAGACAGAGAATCCCACCGAGGCTCCGCGCTCAACCTGGAGCCCAACTTGGGGCTCCATTCCATGACTGCAAGATCACAACCTGGGCAGATTTCAAGAGTCAGAAGCTCAACTGAGCCACCCAGGTGCCCTACAATTATATAACTTAATTAAATTCTGCATTAATTGAAAAATATAAGTATGAAAAGAAAGTTGTCATATGCAAATTAAGTTAAATACTTTGTAAAGACTCCATAAAGTCTAGGACCAAAAAAGAAAAAAAAAATAAGCCATTGAATTAGGTGAGAGTGAAACTATTATAAAAATTTAAGGGAGACAAGGGAATCATAAAAATATAGTATGGGGGCGCCTGGGTGGCGCAGTCGGTTAAGCGTCCGACTTCAGCCAGGTCACGATCTCGCGGTCTGTGAGTTCGAGCCCCGCGTCAGGCTCTGGGCTGATGGCTCGGAGCCTGGAGCCTGTTTCAGATTCTGTGTCTCCCTCTCTCTCTGCCCGTCCCCCGTTCATGCTCTGTCTGTCTCTCTCTGTCCCAAAAATAAATAAAAAACGTTGAAAAAAAAAAATTAAAAAAAAAAAATATATAGTATGATTCTGAACTCAACTTCATAAGAATCTTTAAATTTTTTCTACGTATTAAAGATCCTGAGATACTGAAACTAAAAGCTTTTAAAGATGGATTATATGTATGGCTTATTCATTCTACACCTAAATATTGACTAATAAATGCACATTTTTATGTTTTAAGTTAAACACATGTTTGAAGTACTCCTGCCTTTAAATAACTTTTGATTAGTCAACTCTCTATAGGGCCCAAACACATAGGAAGGCTTTGATTATATATAATTACACATACAGAAATTGCATCATAAATAATACATTCTTTCTTATTGGAGACTGGAGATTTGGTCACTCTGAAGTAACTATTTTAGGGTCTTCATACAATTTCAAATACCTCTAATTATAGATTAATATTTGGGTGAGGCAGAGTATAGAAAAGGTTTTCAGGCTCCTTTATAAAATGCTTTCTTAGTAAGGTTGTTTTCTGTTTGTTAAATGCAGTTGATATATGCTAGTATTTTATTCTCCTATAGTTCTAATCTGATATATTCATTGCCTTTTAATGTAACTTGAACTTCCTCTGTGTTTAAAGACTTGAGAAAAGAAATCTCTCATTTTCCACAATTAAGAACAAAACTAGTGTTATCTCTCCACTATTTCCTTTTTCTCTCCAGCATACATTTTCTAATTTTATCTTTAAAGTCCCCATTCAATCCTGTAACCCTCTCTGAGTTTGATGTATATAAATAATCTCTAACAAATGCACTTAGAATATTAGGATGTACTCCCTAAATTCCTTTTCAGTTTTCCTAATTTCTAGGTGGTATTTAACCAAGGACATTTTGTAGACACTATTCCCCATAGTATGTCAGAGTATTAAAACTTTTAAAATCCTGTTTCTTCCTTAAGACACACAGATAGACTGAAGGATGTAACATAGGGATTTGGGGGCACATATCTGAAACATGAATATTCTTAGATGGCACTTTCTAGAGAGAAAATACAAACATTTTGAGTTGGGAAATAAGTCCTTTCAAAAAATAAGAACTGTCTTGGGACTCCTGGCTGTCTTAGTCGGCACTGCATGTGACTCTTGATCTTGGGGTTATAAGTTCATTGGGTGAAGAGATTACTTAAAAATAAAATCTGTTTAAAAAAATAAAAAAGTAAATAAAGGCCATCTTCTCCTTAAGGCCAAAGAGATCTTCCAAAAATGTGTTTTGAAATGATTTTCAGATTTTTTTAAAAAAATAGGTAATTGTGGTTTTAAAAAAACATCCCTTTCTATATTCATATCTAACAGTGACAGCTAATAGTTTCTTTTGTAAAATTAACCATATGGTGGATTTATTTAGCTTGATGAACTTAAACATGTTTTAATCACTATTATGGAAATTCCTTCACATTCTTTGCTTCTGTCCTTGATCCCCAGTCTTATGTAGACTAAGTCTGCTTTACTCCCTTTCTTGTATATCCTGAAGCCCAGGGGCAAGAATATTCTAAAAACTCTGGAATACCAAGTTATATCCCTAACACTATTTCTTAATTTAGGGTGCAGAGGAGGGAGAAACAGGAAGTAACATTGTAAAGGAGTTAAGAATGTATTGCTTTAGATCCCTAACATAAACTTTATGTGACTATAATTCTTCAACCCTTTAAATTACCCAGTCCTTACTTTAGCATTCATTTTTAGTTGTGAGAAGCAGTATAGCATAGTAATTAAGGGCATAAGTTCTAAGATGAGACCATCTGGGTATAAATCCTCGATCTTTCACTTGCTACTTGTGTGATGTTGAGTGAATTATTTAATTGTTCCTGTCCTCAGTGAATGGCTTAGTACTAACCACTTCTCAACTATTTTGTGTAAATAAAAAAATATGTGTGATATATTCAGCTTAGCACCTGGAATACAATAAGTGCTCAGTGAATGCCAGTTTTTTTATATTGTAAAAAACATAATTCAGAAGCTCTTAATTAATTCTAAATATTATTCAGAAAAAAATGATTATAAAAGAGCAGCCTATAAAGGATAATTATAATCATGCCAGTTCAGAGACATATATGAATGTTTGAAGGGCCAGAGTAAAATTAATAGTTCTCATGGTGAGGCTTTATGCAAATTAATTTATTTAATGAAAGTTCTTTAAAGTTTTGTCATATAAAAGTTAGAATCCAGTTGTCCACTGTATGTCTCAGTAATATGTTTACTTATTAAATTATCTGACTCATTTTTCTTGGTACAACATAAATACTTGACAGAAGAGCTAAGTGGGGGAAATCTATTAGAAATCCCACTCTAGGGGTTTATTGAGACACTGCCATCGATCTGTGTTTGATGTCCATTTGCAGAAAATATTGTAATAACCAGCAAAATATGACAGTAAGGAAAAAATGAGTATATGGAAAGAAAAAAATGGATAAAAAGATGTTTTGACAAAGAGCAGAGCAGAGGAGAGGGGAGTTCTTCATGCTAGTGTGTGTAACATTACTTCCAGGGAGCGCACTGGTCCGCCCTGAAGAGCGTTGGCTTCTAAAAACTTTTCAGATCCGGAGCTGCAGGATTGGCTTCCAGTCTTTCTTCCCACCTCACAGAAACCTGTCTGGACATCTCCCAGACAGAATCATGCTTCTAGCAGAATCCTGAGGAATCTCTCCTCTCATTTGAGGAGTAATGAGGCTGTATTTAAAAGGGAAACATGTAAATTTTTGTCCCAGAAGCATTCAAAAGAAGTGGAATATTACATAAGTGATCCCATGTGAAGAAATAGATTAATAAGAGCAGTAGAATGGGAAAGCTTTCTTGTTGGGAGAAGTCACTGAAAAGATGTGACCACTGGTTGACCTGTGAGCTAGATCAGGTGATAGGAGGCTCCTCACCCCATCCATGTCCTTAGAATATGGGTTCCACTTGCCTTCCCTGCTCCCAAACGCTGCTCCAAGGATTTAGCCTTGTGATAGTGAAATGGTGTTGAGAACACCTGCACAGTATACATGACTGCACCCAGGTAAGGCCTCCATATAAACTCTTAAGATGTAGCAGGCCTATGTGGGTCAGTTTATCCCCCCGCCACCCAAGATTAGCCTCATATGTAAGTTCCCTTTGCTTATTAAAACCTGCCACCTGCCACCTACCACTCTCGAGTAGCCTGTGCTTGCTTCCTGCTGGTTTCACATTATACCCAGGAAGCTCTGGAGGGGGTTAGGAGCTAACATTTATGTACAAAGAATGTTGAACTTCAGAGTCCATAAATAGTTTCAACAGACCTAAGTCGAAATTCACCATGACTGTGTCTATAAATAGGTTTTCTAAGATACATTATCTTAAAGTTCTAAAGTTGTTTTCACATTTTTAAATGCCCCTACTTGAAAATAGTTCAGATGGATTTACAGGACAATAGCAGTATTTAAAGAAATACCTTTAGGCATCTTCTGTATTTTGAAAAGCACCATTATAAAAGCAAAACAATTGATAGCACCTTTGGAAATTATTTTTATTTATAAATGAAAGCATCTGTAACACTTAATTTCATATTTTAACCACAATTATAGTGAACCTGTAAGTTTGAGACAAGACCAGCAAAGCCTAACAGAATAAGCTCAGATTTTAGGATTATGAATAAATGGAAATGAATGGAATATATATCTGGACCTTAGTATATAGTTCGTCTAAATATCTATACCTACTTCTATGTCCAATATAGAATACTTACTAAAAATAAATCTATAAATTTTATTTTTAGTGAAAGCAAGAACAAGAAAGATTTGGAAACTAGGCTTCAGTCAAGCAGAAAAACTTAATTTATCAAAATGCCTCAGTTGCCAGTCTTCTGATGGTTCAGTCTGTATAACATGATATAATAATTATAGACATCCGTGGGATTCCTTATTCTATTTTCCCATGTTCATTTGGAAGTATCTGAAAACATTTAAGCCATATCCAGAGATATGTAGTTGATGAATACTGAAATGATGCTGGAGAGGAAATAAAGCCCAAAATCTTTGCCCATTCACTATTTAACAGAACCTAAAACAGTATCAGAGAAACAGATAATTATCTGTAGGGCTTGTGTGTTTTTCATTGCTTTTCTTCTGAAGTGACTGTTCCAAACAGGCAAAGCAATCAAAGAAAGGGTTAGTAGATAACAAGAAGAGTGAGTTCAGAGACTTTGCTTTTGTTTCTGAAAGTCAACCATTTGATTCTTCAAGTTCAGTTTCCTCCAAATCATTATTATTCCATTTGCTATAGTTATTGGCCATGGAGTATGATTTAACAAACAATTCCTGAAACTCCATTTAAAATGCAGGGATCTATTCCTGCTTCCTCAATAAAAACTATTTTAGACACATTTTTCTTTGAATTTCCTTAACTAAATTTAAAGTGCTTGCCCCCTCTTCTGTTCTTCAAAACTTTTTGACAAATATACTGTCTTTGTCACACATTCTGATTAATTCAGTTACTGTGACTAGAAAATTGGACTACTAAGCAACCTAATCACACAAAACATAGACTCAACTATATATTTTTTCCTACCTGTAATAAGATCACTCTTCTAATCAAATTATTATCTTTTACTTCATGATATCCATGTTGACATGTCTTTCATTATGGGGTTACTTTTGCATTTGAACATTGAAACTTTTGGGAAACGTGCTAAGGAAAAAACAATTTTCCATTCAAAACTCTAAGATATCCTTTGTGTAACTCATCATTCGAATGAAACTTTAAATGAAGACTTAAATATTAAAATGATTTTCTACTCATCATTAAAAATGATTCTTTAAATTAAAAATGATTCATTAAAAATGAAACTTTAATATTTTATGGAAGTTACAGAAATTCTAAAGAATAGACTAAAAGCATAGATATTATGTGTCCAGAATGTAAATTGGCAAAAGGAAGAATCATGTTTGCCTGAATGGTTTCTAGCCCAACTAGAAAATGCTAGCTGTGGCTTAGATTTAAGTATGGTTTAGTATCTCTACCAATTAATTGAAATGAATAATACTTAGTTTAAATACAAGGGAGGGATGAATTAGAAAAATGAAATAGTTGTGCGTGTACTTCACCTTAAATATCTATAGATGGTGCCAGTATGACATTTAAAATCCCCTTAAAGTAACCTAATTATGAACATACCCAAATTTCTTTATTTTCACAGCTCTGAAAAACTCAGGCTGTAATCAAGTAAATACAGTTTTAGTTTTTTATCACTGAGTCACAACCATTCTGTTAGATGTTGTAGGCTTCGGTCACCTTCTGTCTTAAGGGCACAGAAATGGATTCTTGCAGATTTGGCACCAAAAAAAATCCCCAAAGTATCAAACCCCCAAATTAATTACACTTATTTATTATGTCTTTCCCACACACAGACCAAAGTAAAAGATCTCACTTCCTATTTCTTAGCCCTCTAAGTGTAGACTGTAAATGCTGAGGCAAACTTGAGGATGAACTATCTCTTATTATTGATAAGGACCCTGAATCCCAAGGTGGTTATAATGTTCCCATCATCCCTCAGGTGCCTTCCTTTTGTTTGTATTTTGTTTGTTTTCTTGTTTTTTACAAAGACTATTGGAAAGCTTGTTTAATTCTTCCTTCTTAAAAAAATTGAAGTTGCAACTTTCTGACTTGGACAATGCTAACCAATACCTCAAATTGGTTTATTAAAAAGTAGAAAGCTGGAGTGGCTAGGTGGCTCAGTTGATTAAGCATCTGACTCTTGTTTTCTGCTCAGTTCATGATCTCACAGTTCATAAATTTGAGCCCCTTGTCGGGTTCTGCGCTGTGTCAACATGGAGCCTGCTTAGAATTCTCTCTCCCTCTCTTTCTGCCCCTATCCCACTCATGCTTGTTTGCTCGCTCTCTCTCTCAAATAAATAAATAAACTTAAAAAAAAAGTAGAAAGCTAATCTGTTCCCCAAAGCCTTATTATTTTCTTAAAAGAATTATTTCTTAATCCCATGGCAGTAGTGTAAAGGATCCTACTCTGCTAGTTGTTAACCTAGATAAAACTAATATAATGAGGGAAAGTGACCACACAGCAACAAAATGTATATTAGAACTTGCTTTAAATATGTTAATGTTTCCGAGAAGCATACAGAATAGATCAAATGTTATTGTATTAAACCATCTGTCAGATGATACCTCGGCCTCCATAATTAGAGCACATGGTAAAAAAAAGAAAAGAACATCATGTATTCTGCACACAAATTTCTAATCTTTCATCTGCTATGACAAACACAGTTTCACAAAGGGAAAAGACATGAGTATTGATTCTTGTAGCAGTGTAATTTCTTGGTCTCTGCTGAATGTAGTTTAGAATTAGTTTCCCTTCTCATAAATTTAATGATTTTTAGCTCTGGCCTGCTTCTTTGAGGACTTTATACTACTTTGAGGACTTTATATTCCATTCATGAGATTTTTTTTCCACGTTTCCCCCCAAATCGCGTATATATAAACAATTTCTTCAATTGTGCAGAGAGAGGAAGGAAGAGAAAGCTCTTCTATTTCAGGAATGAAATAAAATAGAATATCTTCAGTTATGAATACTGTATTAAAGGGAGATAGTGTTCATGGTTTTCAAGATATTCCCTCAAAGATAGATCTGTTCCAAATTAGTCAATCTTATATATTTTCAGAGCTATATATTTGTGGTACAAGTTACATGTATGCAACCTCTCTTTGCTATTATTACTTACCTACGTGAAGATTATCATATTAAAAATAGAATACCCAGTTGTTTTTGGACAGCATACCTTATATGTCTTGCCCCCCCCAAAAAAAAATCTTTATAAAATTTAAAACTTGAATTGCTTCAAAGTTTTATGGATTTAATAACTGGCATTATATCAAAGTTATTAAGATAATTTTCAGCATTAATAGTTTTTATCCAGGAAACTGGACACTTAACAAATGGTCTTCGGTTTTACTTATCTTCTCATTAGGAGAGCTGATTGCAACAGCTTTCTTTTTAAGCCTCCATCAGCTTTCTTTTTTACTACATAAGCACACAGGAAAAGGGGAAACTCAATAGTAAAGACAATGGCTTGCCATAAGCCCTAGACCAGGAACAAGAGCAGAGTTTTGTCATTTGTGTTGCAAAACCCCTTGAAGAAGTAAGTATAGCTATAATTTTTGGGTTCAACAGAATGAAACTGAAATCCTATCCTGATTTCTTTAGAAGTGATTACTGGACATTTTGCTAATGAATGCTGTATGTAGGCCATTTGAGGAACACTTATTAAATACTATAAGGAGTCTAATATGGAAGTTATCTATCTATACAGAAGTTAAATTACTTCATTTCACTGTGATAATGAAAAAAACAGCAAGTATTTTTAATAAATATATCATTGATAAGAGAGCGAGGAAAAAGTGTTCTCTTTCGGCTTCTTTGGTCTATTATGATTGTTAATCCACAAAAAAAGAAGTTATTCTTTTTCCAAATGTTTATTTATGTATTTTGAGAGAAACAGAGAGCATGAGCAGGGGAGGGACAGAGAGAAGGGGAGAGAGAGAATCCCAAGCAGGCTCCACACTGTCAGTGCAGAGCCCCATGCAAGGTTTAATCTCAGGAACCCCTGAGATCATGACCTGAGCTGAAACCAAGAGTCAGACACTTAACTTAATGAGCCACCCAGGCACCCCTACAAAACAAACAAAACAAACAAGAAACAAAACAAAACAAAACAACAACAAAACAAAACAAAACAAAAACGTTTAAGTGAATTTCCTTTAGACAGCAATCAACTGTAACTCACCCTTAATCGCTATTGAATAGCAGCGGGCATGTGCTGCAGCCATTTTCATCTCTGTTTTAAAACCTTGTTACATTTTCTGGTAAGACATACAAGTACCCCCCCCCTTTTTTTCTTTTTCCTAAGAAATGCTGGTCAAAAGTAACCTGCATGAATTGTAAACTGCTAAGGGACACCTGGGTAACTATGTAAATCTCCAACAGTCTGAGTTTTACACTTGCTACATTTCAGTAACTGATACATAGCTTATAAAAATGAGATGCTAGAAAGTTGGGACAGAGTATTTTGGAACAGTAGCATGGCATGACTTTGTGCTGTAATAATTTATCTTTCCTCCTTAGAAAGAAAGAACTGTATAGATATAGGAACAATGTTTCTCAAATTTAATGAATATAAAAATTATCTGGGATGCTTGTTAAAAAACTTTAGATTCTTGACTTCCCCACATACACGCAGAATGCAATGAATCAGAATGTTGGGGGCCAGAAGGTAATTCTAGAGCAGATGGCACAATAAGACTTTTTACAATTTGAATTCCTAAACTTTCTACTGTCAAGACAACTACAGAAGGATGTTAATGTTATCTTTAGCAGCCTGGTCCAGTGGCTCCATGCTCCCGGCCCCTCTCAGATGCAGCGGGGACACTTGAAGGCTATAACCCAGAGCAAATGAGTTAGACTCTCTAGAGATGAATCTGATGACACATAGATCTACATATCCCTGGCTTAGAACAGTGCTGAGGATTCAGAAGAATAACAAATATTTTGATACCATGTTCTCCTGAAATAATGGATGTGAAATACCAGAAATACCTACCAGTAATAGAGGATAAGACATGTTCTACAATATGGTGATAAGACTACAGATAAGCAAAAGATATATGGAAACCAATTTGACAATAAATTTCATAATAAAAGAAAAGCAAAAGATAACTGATATCACCTAGAAAGTCAAAAGGACACTGAAATATACCTAGTGTTTTTTTTTTTCTTTAAAAGGTGAAAGAGGCCATTTCTTGTTTGTGTTGACATAAAAATACATATAGATGAGTGGACTTAAGCACATCCCTCAGTGCTTTGGCATAGAGTACTAACCTGCATAACCAGTTCTCAGACAAAACAAACAAACAAACAGAAAACAGACACCCACCAATGGCCCTCATCATTCTGCCTTCCAGTCACTATACCATCAAAGCAAAACACTGTCCTGTCTTTTAAACAGATTCATTAATTTTTCTGGATTTCATACTTTATGTAAATGGAAACATAGGAAATACACTCTTTTGTAAGCTTCTTTCAGCAACATTATGTTTGTGAAAGTTAACTATACTTTGCTAAAATGTAGATAACTCCTTCACATTTCTATTTAGTTATCACTCTGTGTATCTACTCCCCTCTTCTATTACTGATTGACATTTTGGTAATACACAGTTTTTATTATTATGAATAGTGTGCGATGAACATTCTATTTAAAAAATGTACATACAGGTTTATCAAATAAACCTAGGAGTTGAATTACTTGTTGCTAGAATATCCATATGTTTTAAAACTGTACCCATTCATAATTTCACAAGCAGTGTTTGTTTATTGATTGATTGATTGATTGATTTATATGAGAGTTCCAATTTCCCATGTCCTCCTTTTCATTTTAGTCATGCTGGTAGCTGTGAGCATTATCATAGCATACTGTGGAATTCATTTACCTTCCTCTTACAGCTAATGAATTTAAACATCTATAAGTTTACTGGCCATTGGGATACCCTAATTCACAAAGACTCTTCAAATCTTATCCATTTTTTATTGGCTTATCTCTCTTTTCCCTGTTGATTTATACAGGCTCTTTTTGATAAGTCCTTTGTCATATGGCTTTTGGATATTTTATCCCTGTCCATAGCTTTCCTCTTCGTTTTGTGTATGGTATCTTTAGATGACCAGAAATTCTCATATTTAATATAATAGATTTTTTCAATTTTTTTTCATGCTTAATACTTTTTATGTTCCATTTAAGATTTCTTTACCTACTTTAAGATCACAAGAATGCACTTCTATGTTTCTCTCTAAAATTCCTCTTGTTTTACTTTGCACATTTATTTCAACAATCCACCTAGACTTGACTTATGTACATGTAGTGAGGTAGGAGCCAAGGTGCTTTTTTCTCTGTGTAGCTATCTATTAAACATAGCACCATTTGTTTAAAAGATAAAGTATCCTTTCCCATACATGTGGTGTTTTTGTCATAAACCAGGTGAACATACATGTAATGGTTTGTTTCTGAACTCTTTATTCCATTCTATTTGTAGATTATCCCTATACCAAAATCATACAGTCTTAGTTATGTATTATAGGTATACTTTTAAGCATTTTTCCATGGTTATGATGTTGGTGTGTTTAAGGAATTTTATGGCAGATGTGAACATGTGTGTGTGTGGGGGGGGGGGATGTTTGTGTGTGTGTGCATGTGTGTATGGGTTTCACAGACGTACCTTGGTTTTATTTTTTTAATTATATAGCCGGTAACTTAATTATGAACTAATCAAGGTGCCAGATCCATAGTTTTAAATTTTTTTAAGTATATTTAAGAGAGAGAAAGTAACTTTTGAGTACTGGACTTCCACATGAAAATATATGATATATTGGATTAATATTAGCAAGGCTACCTATGATAAGTTTTTTCTAACACAGTGCAAAGCAGACTTCTTATCTGGTTAATTGATGAAGGTCAATGATTTGTCCATTACAACAAATGGAGCCATAACCCTACCAAATAAAAACAAGTGGTCACATGATTAATTATACAGCTAACTAAGATGGAAAAGATTTTAACTTGCTACAGTGTATAAAATATTGCAACCTATTAATGATTCCATGTTCTACCAAGTTCCCTGTCAATTCTCATAATGAAATAAGATAAAATTCATGAGATCAGTAGTTTAAACGACATCCAGTTTGAAAGGGCGCTCTTTTGTAAGTTAGGATTTAGACAATTGAATCACTTTTTTGAATAAATCAAGAAAAGAATCCTGTTCAGGCAAAATCATAGGGGAGGGAGTTGAGGAGCTGAATTAACTCTTTTGATGGCTTATTGTAATTACATTTAATGAATTATATAATAATAAATAATAAATTATCAGTTGCTCACTTTAGTTTTTTTTTTGGGGGGGGTAGACCCAGTTATAACATATCCTGGCATTTAATGGGGCGCCTGGGTGACTAAGTCTGTTAAGCGTAGGACTTCATCTCAGGTCATGATCTCACAGTTCACAAGTTTGAGCGCCATGTCAGGGCCTAGAGCTTGTTTCAGATTCTGTGTCTCCCTCTGTCTCTGCCCCTCTCCTGCTCATACTCTGTCTCTCTCTGTCTCAAAAAAAAATAATAAAGAAAATATTTTTTAAAAAATTAAACAAAGAATTCCCTGGCATTTCAAAAAAGTCAAATTAGAATGTTTGACATGGTCAGTTTCTACAGAAAACCCTGGCAGCAGCACCCGCAGTGCAGCGAGGGAAGTGGGTTTAGGCAAATGGAGCATTTAAATCTGTAATTCGAGGTATCAGTCAGTGACACTGGGACATCTCAGCTATGAGGCTGAGATGGCACCTCAGAGAAGTCTTCAATTGATAGAAGGGCTTAGGCCTTCGTATTTATGCACAGACCAGTGATTGGATGCAGAGTGCCCTAGAGAGGGGGTGGAACCATGGCCAAGGCAGTTTGTTTTGTTCAAGGGAAATTGCAGGGGAGGGATTCAACTCAGCCATCAGCAGGAACACTCCCAGCAGGTAGGGAGATGAATTTGTCACCCAGACGGACTCTGGGTGATGAACGACAGCACCCACCACGGTTCAGCATGGCGCCTTTTGGATCCACTTGCTTTATATAATAAGTTTATCTCAGATATCGGTCCTCCAGGATTCTGCCTGGCCTCATTTCCTGGGAAAACTTAAAAAGAAAAAGGACGGTGGCACAAACTAAATGTCTGCCACCAGTTTCAGGATGAATATCATTTCCCTCCTGTATGATCAAGTCCAGGTTAATTATATCTTCAGCCAGTATGTCTGGTCTAGGGGACTTATTTGGTGTGGTGATTAAGACTTTAAGATGTGAGGGTCTGAACTTTTGGAAACCATGCCCTTCTCATGTCACGGCTGTTGAACATGTCCACTTACTGTCAAAATCTGACAGAGGACTACCAATAGGCACACCAGTGCATCATATGGGTCCAAATCTTAATCTTCCCTGACTCCATTGTAACAACAGCCATACCTCTTCCTAATCATCAAGTCGATCTTCCCTCCTAATGTAGTGAAAACAAACAAACAAACAAACAAACCTAGAGTGACTGGGTAAGAGCCATATTTTAAAATTTAATGAGATCTTGCTGTTTCCTGATGAAAGCATTCCTTTCTGAGTATCAAAATCTCTAGAACTACATAATCTAGAGTTGCAGTCGCAGAAAGCACAGATTTCCCAAGTGGATCACTGAGATAATGTAAACCTACTTCTTCTATCAGCTGGTTCCAAGCTCCATGTATTCTACCCATGAGGGACATGTGGCCATTACTTAGGGTGTATCCTGCCCTGAGAGGATGACACCGTACCTTTGCAAGGGATCACTTCTAAGCTGATGAATCAAGTAAGCCAAAGGCATATCAAAATGCATTTCTAGGGATGGGAATGGGCAGTGAATGTAAGCTGACATGAGGTTTCTTTTTGTGGTGATAAAAACGTTCTAAATTAGGTTGTAGTCATGCCTGTACAATCTGTAAATATACTGAAATTAATTGAGTTGTATACTTAAAATGAGTGATTTTAATGGTATATAAATTATATCTCAATCCAACTTGTTTTTTTAAGGCAGTTCTACCCCTTTATCATGTTAACAACTCCTCCTTGGCATGGTATATGATAGAACCAATGAATTCCATGTTCACAATTCCCACTACCACACTCCTTGTCTGTAAAGTGCATTCTTTGAATATTACACTAGATACTTTGTTTCGGATCAAGTACTCTGTTCACTTTCTCATCGTGATGCTGGCTGAAGCCATATACACAGAGAAGATAAACCAGAATATGTGTCTATTTCTGTCAAGATAATTCTCTCTTCATCCAGGATAGAAGGGGTCCAGTGTGTGAAGTTGCCATGTCAGGGACTCACCATTGACCTCTGTTGCTAGCAGGTTGAACACTGAACAATAGCAGGAGCTGTATCAGTCTTGGTAAGAGGGAGGCCACGCTATTGAGCCCACACATAGCTCCATCACTGCTGTCCTGGTTATGCTGTGAATGCATTACATTGTGCTAGCACATGGTTGGTCAATGACAGAAACTGATTTATCTACTTAATTTTTTTAGTGCTTCCTCCATGTTGGACAATGAATGCCAACATTGATAAAAAAATCTTCACAGTTTATGGCCATAGGTCTTTTAAGGCTTTTAAGTTCATCCCCAAGAGCTCAAACCTCTTCCAGTCATTCTTCTTCCATGCCCCAGACCAACCAGCCCAGAAATTTCCATTGACTCTATGTTCATATATATTTTTGTCTCAAGACTACAGTTTTGTCTGTTGGAAGGATTTCCCCCTCTCCCACTGTTTTTCTGGGTCACCTCAAGTGGGTTTGTAGTGTACCGGTAATACATTACTCACTTGCACAATATAGTGAGCCAACCCATCCATGAACCAAGCTTCACCTTTTTCCTTCTCTGTCAGAGTCATGAACATTTTCCCCACCCCCCAGAGCAGCTACAGTAGTTATTGGAGAGAGAGGCACTCATAGAACAGCAGTGGATTTCATGGAAGGTTAAGCCACACATTTATGTAGCTTACTGTGTTCTCTTGCCCTTCTCATGACTAATCCCACATATGCCTTTTCCATCTTATGATGATCTGATTTAGTGGGTATGACAGAAGCCAGCTTATGATAGAAAGTTCTGGCTACAGGGCCACTTGGTCTCCATTGTCAGGAGCTCGGTCTTTAATAAAGTCTGGTAAACACAACAGGAACTATTTTGATGCTCAGATAGCAGGCCCTGCTCCAGAAACTCTAGGGGGTCTACACTGCAGTTATCCTACTGGAGATGGCCATCAACTTCACACAGCATCTTGCCTACCACAGATGCCTCTAATATCACAGGATCTGACAAGTATTACGGCCCAGGTGTGAAGGCTTCTAGTTCCTCTGCCTGGACCTGCAACAAGCCCTCTGTACTCTAGGCCCCACTCAACTCTGGCAGAGAAAGGTGTGTACACACTTCCCAGCATGTGTATATGAAGTGTCTGACCTAAGAAGAATCATCGCTGAATTTGAATGCAGCCAGGATCTTAAAGGTTAACTTAATCAAATACCTCATTTTGAAGATAATGAATTAAATACAAAAACTTCAAATATCTACTCCCACGTCACGCAATTAGCTTGTGGCTGAGCTGAAACACACTTTAGGTTCTTAGATGGCAGGCAACCATCAGCATTTCTGCAGATTTCACCCCACTCAATAATGGAGCTCTCCAAATAATCCAATGGAAAAAAAATTTTTCCTGCTTTTCTTGAATTGATACTTGACTTTAAGACTATATGTTTCCAGGGGCACGTGAGTGTCTCAGTCAGTTAAGCGTCCAACTTCGGCTCAGGTCATGGTCTCACGATTCATGAGTTTCAGCCTCATGTTGGGCTCTGGGCTGACAGCTCAGAGCCTGGGAGCCCGCTTCAGATTCTGTGTCTCCTTCTGTCTGCCCCTCCTCTGCTTGCACTCTGTCTCTCGCATTGTCTCAAAAATAAATAAACATTAAAAAAAAATTTTTAAAGACTGTATGTTTCCTTTTCCCTTGTTTTAAAATACTCCTCACACCCCCAGCCTATTTGTTGAATCCTATATTTGTGCCCCCATTCTCTCCCTTTGCTAGGTGAGCCCTGTTCAACAACTACCTGCTGAGACGCCTTCTCTAGGTCTCTCTTCCCCCAGCAGCAGCAGTGTCTGCCAGTTCTCCCCAGTATGTCTGTGCAACCCCTATCCTGGCCTCTGCTGCAGACACTTGTTTTCACAATGGGTACACTGTCAGAGTAGTAATTTATATAAAGTGTTCATTGATACATTCTTTTTTTCTATTTTCCTGGTGGCCTTCTACCAATTTGGGCAGTTAGACAAGAGGGTACCCATTGTTAGAGAATTGTTAATAAGTAAACTAGAAAACAAAATATCTAATATCATGGCTCTTAAAATCAAAACTTGAGTTCTCAAGGAGATTCTGGAAATATGATGACCTGAACAAAGTTCTTTTTATTTCTACCACCAGCTCCAAGCAGCTCCAAACTGCTCAATTATAAAAACTGCTTGCGCTCCTGGAAATCTGGGAGGAAATGAAGGTGTCAGCTTGGAGCCACTCCCTAAGGAGAAAATTGGAGTAGTGTTCCCCGGGGTCTCCTCTTCCTGTTCACTCAGTGAACACCTGAAGAAGAGTTTTGAAATGTTAGGGTGAGGATCACAAGGAAACAGACCCTTAAAATAGCTTACCCCACAGAGATCTATGAGCGGGTCCACTCAGCGATGGGTGGACTGAGTCCTTGCTTCTCCCAAGGTTAAGAGGGTATGAGGAGATCAGCAAACACAGATGATTCTTCAGCCACTCCATGCCACTGGCTCAGGGCAGAGGTTCACTTCACTTCTCACCACCAGTAGGACCCCAACCACTAACAGTTTGACAGCCAAAGAGCCAACAAATTAAAAATAACAATCCAGGGTGCCTGGGTGGCTTAGTCGTAAAGCATCTGACTTTGCCTCAGGTCATGATCTCAATTTGTGAGTTTCAGTCCCACACTGGGTGAGCTCCAGCCCCACTTCGGGTGAATACAAGCCCTGCTTTAAATAAAACATGAGTCCCTCTTCTCTCTTTCTCTCTCTCTCTCTCTCTCTCTCTCTCTCTCTCTCTCTCTGTCTCTCTTCCCCTCCCATTGCCCCTCCTGGGATTCTCTCTCTCTGCCCGCACTCACTTGTGCTCTCTCCCTCAAAATAAATAAATAAACAAACAAACAAACAGACAAACAATACAAGACAAGACAAGACAATCCAACAAATGGGCTAACAACCAGAGTGTGCTCAAGTCCGAATAAACAGAATACATAGTCAGCCTATAGAATGACTGAAGGAGACAGGTGACAACTTTAACAGA
Source organism: Panthera uncia (assembly GCF_023721935.1). NCBI lineage: Eukaryota > Metazoa > Chordata > Mammalia > Carnivora > Felidae > Panthera > Panthera uncia. Next base: position 64,803,349 of record NW_026057577.1, read on the forward strand.
AAAATTATAAGAGCAATTAAGGAGTTCAAGGACACCTTCCCTAAGGAATCCGCCAGTCACAAGTTGGGCATGCTAAAACACAGCCTAGGGTTTCATTGAAAGGGCAAGACACTCAGCAATCCCTTTGCATTATTTTCAGTTCGTGAACAATTTTTCTAAAAACAAACAAACAAAAAATAAAGATTAGGATGGAAGGACTAAAAGTAAATCAGTGTATATAAAATATACACTATTAAAAGACTGAATTGGTCAATAAAATTAGTCTCTTGGAATTAAAAACCTAACGCCAGCTATGCCATATACCAAAAAAGGGCGCTTAATATAAAGTTCTTTCAAAAATGATTGAAAACAAAAGATTGGCTACTTAATTATTAGGCAAATAAAAAGAAAGTAGGCGTGGTTAAATGAATGCCAGATATGGTTTCCTTTAAAGTGTTAAATATCTTTTCAGGAAATTTAGTAAAGTTTCTTTTTTTTTTTTTAAGTTTATTTATTGAGAGAGAGACAGAGAGAGACAGAGAGAGAGGGAGAGTGTGTGTGTGTGTGTGTGTGTGTGTGTGTGTGTGTGTTCACGTGCTTGCGCACGTATGCAAGCAGGGGAGGGGCAGAGACAAAGGAGAAAAAGAGAGTGGAGACTCTTTTTCAGTGTGCAGCCTAATGTGGGGCTCCATCTCATGAACTGTGAGATCCTGACCCGAGCAGAAACCAAGAGTCGGAGGCTAAACTAACTGAGCCACCCAGGCGTCCCTCAGGCAATTTAAATATAAGCATGTGTCAGAGTTTTACTTCAAACTCGCTGCAGTTCCTCCTTTGCACAGAGAATATACACTTTTCATATTTGTAATATTTCATTTTATTTGTAAAATAATTAGTACATCCATAAAGATGAAGGGGTTGAATAAAAGTGTGATACCGAGTGACCAGAAAAGATCATCAGACAGAACTCTTTTATTCTGCCTTCCATGACAATTCCCGATTAAGATCCCAGGAACTGGAGAGAAACAAGAACCTTAGAGGAGAAACAAAGCAAAGCATTTCATTTGTTTCTCTACTCCGTAAACTACCCCCAGCTAAACTGGAGGTAAGACCAGGCAGGGGCATGAATCAGTAATGGCTGCAGCAATCCCACGCAGGAGCTGACATGAGCCTCGCTGGTTCATCTGGAAATTCGGAGTTGACCGCTTCACCAGTATCATTAGTTCCACGTGGCATGAAAGCCCGAGAACTCTGGCAGGTGCAGGGTGGTGTCAGTAAGAGAACGAATGGTAGCTGAAGAGTTTGGAACCCCTTGGAATTTCAGGGATTTGCAGAAGAGGGCGCTGTGGCTATGGGGGAGTGTTTGAAAATTGGCTGAGAAAGAAATCAGGCATGTTTGCAGAGATCTCTCTGAGGAGGAAAAAAGATTTTTATCCTTCTGAGGCAAAAGATGAGGGGTGAACCACCTACAGAAGAATTATTTGATTTCATGACATGAGGAAGAACATGACTGAGGGACAGTGAAATGAGTTACTTTTCAAAGGACGTCCGCACAGAAACAAGACTGATGAGTATCCCCTCCTAACTGATGGCTTATTAATTTTTCTGTAAGACTGCCTGCCAGCACAAACACTACCAACAGAGGTAAAATCAACCCCAGGGAAGAGAGGATGGATAAAGAAAAAACAGTCCCAGGTTTCACTTTTTCATCATGAAGTCGTGGAGATATCAGTTGAATTTCACTGAATTTACAAATGTGTATCTAGGGTAGTTTTCCCACATGAGGCAGAATGGGGATCTCAGAACGAGAAATAAAATAGAAAAAAAAAATTTAAGTTACATTTTACATGCTTGTACTTATGCTTTGTGAAATTCTACCTGTTATACCCTATTTTTTTTTCAACGTTTTTTTTTTTTTTTTTTTTTTTTTTTTTTGGGACAGAGAGAGACAGAGCATGAACGGGGGAGGGGCAGAGAGAGAGGGAGACACAGAATCGGAAACAGGCTCCAGGCTCCGAGCCATCAGCCCAGAGCCTGACGCGGGGCTCAAACTCACGGACCGCGAGATCGTGACCTGGCTGAAGTCGGAGGCTTAACCGACTGCGCCACCCAGGCGCCCCTGTTATACCCTATTTTTACAAAATTTTCTACCCTGCAACCATTGTTCATGGACTTATTATGTTCTGTGATTTGGCCTGTTTTCTAAAGAGGCATATTTAATCATACGCAGGCATAATCTAATTATATGCAGCTAGAAAATTCCAAAAAGGAAGAAATGTACTTTAGTGAAAAAAAATTCAAAACTCAAATAAATACTGAAAATTTACTAGATTTAGGAATTAGGAAGTCATTTTTTACCTTGTTAAAAATAGCATTTACTACACATAAGTATTATGTAACTTACATGGATTATCTCATTTTCTTGACCCCAAAATTCTATGAGAATGGTTATTATTACTAACCCCATTTTGAAGATGAGGAAACTGAAGTACAGAGAATTAAGGAAGCTCTCGGGGTCACACAAAGGGTGACTGAGCCAAGTGTCTGGCCCAGCACTCTGAATCACACACTGTATCAGCACATCAATTATAAGAGTCAGCTGTCAGGTAGAAATCATGTTACACCGCTAAAATCTAAACAAAAAGCAGAGACTTAAACCAGAAGTTTGAAGGGTTGTTTTGTTGTTGTTGTTGTTTTTTTTTTTTTTCTGGAAGTCCAAAGGCAAGAAAACTAGGAATGTAGTAAAGTAAGGTAACTTCACCTGTCATCACAAACTGTGCTTTTATCTTTTTTTAACTTTCTGTTCCCTTGTTACTACAGAAGACTCTCATCCTCATGCTCTCAAGGGGTCTGCCATAGCTCCAAGCATCACGCTGGCATTTCAGGCAGGTTAAAAGGGAAGAACAAAGGGTGAAAAGAGCCCTGCTTCATGAGTCAACCCATTTTAATGAACTTAGTAGTTTCTTCTTATATCCAATTGGCAAAACTCATCACATGATCACTTCTAACTGCAAGGGACTCTGGGAATCATAATAGGTTGCATTGCTACCTTGGATAAAATTAGGATTCTTTAGTAGGAACAGAAATGATACATGTTAGATGGACAACCAGCAGTCTCTTCCAGAAGTGGCGTCAGTGGGCTGGAACTCAAAGTGATGGGGACACAGAAGTGATTTTAAGTGAAGCAAATAATGTATTTAGATTTTCCATTACTTTTATTTAGCAATTGCTACAAATTTAACTAAAACATGTACATGTACATTTTTTTTTCTATATTTTGGCCTACGGTCATACCTTTCCTCAGAGTATGCACCCACTGATTATAATTTTGCTGCATCTTTCTTGTATTTTTTATACCCATAATACAGCATCTCCTTTCTGATTTCTTTAAAATGAAAAAAAAAAGTTATAATTGAAGTGCAAAGTTATAAGCAAACTGCTTAACTCCAGATTTCCAGAGCTTTTCTCCATCTTTTACAGTTGTTTTTCCTATGCATAAATCAGTAACAAATTTTCAGTCCATTTTTATTGCTTGTTTTCCAAAGTATTTGAATTATTTCTCTAGAAATAATAGCTTTCTTTTTTTGTACACATTTCTTGATTCATAAGTTATTTAAATTACATAATTATATAGCAAATGCAACGGCCTATGTTCCTGCACACAACTCTACTGGAGCTAGAAGGAAATAGGGACATGCGAGACAGCAGCCTACGAGCTACTCTCATTTTGCTTGCCCTGTGTATTAATATGTTTTATAGAGGAGATGGACAGTGTTAGTTAATCCACAGTTTTTTAATTGGCATTCGAAAAAATAGAACTCTTATGCAGTTACATTATTTACTTCTGGGCCAGTTTCTAAGCCCTTATGAAAATGGTTGGCTTTTTAAAAATTGTGGAAATATAATTGACTTCCAAAAACTTGTACACATTTAATGTCTACATGTTCATGGGTTTGAAGATAAGCGTATGTCTGTAAAACTGTCACCATAAACAGTGCTATACACTTACCGCCTCTACATGTTTCCCCCCCCCCCCAGTATTTTTTTGGGATGAGAACATTTTAATGTAAGATCAACCCTCTTAACAAATGTTTCGGTATACACTATTGTATTAACTACACATACTGTGCTGCTCAGTAGCTCTCTAGGATTGACTCATTTTGTAAAACTGAAACTTTGTACTCTTTGACAAACACTCCCCTGATTCCTTCTCCTTGGATAGTCCCTGGTAAGCACCATTCTGCTCTCTGCTTCTGTAAATTTGACATAGATTGCTCTTATCAGTCGTGTCATGAAGTAGTTGTTTTTCTGTATCTGGCCTCTTTCACTTAGCATAGTGTCCTCCAGGTTCATCCACGTTGTCTCAAATGACTGGATTTCCTCCTTTCTAAACGCCAAATAATATTCCATTGTACGTATATACCACATTTTCTTTATCCACTCATCTGTAGATGGACATTTAGGTTGTTAACAAGGCTTTATAATTCTAAATAGTGCTGCAATGAACATGCAAATGCAGATATCTCTTTTGAGTTCTTGATTTCTGTTCTTTTCGGTATATACTAAGAAGTTGGATTGCTAGATCATATTTTGAATATTTTAGGGGCCTCCATACTGTTTTCCATAGTGGTTCCACTGATTTACATTCCCAGCAGTGGTATAAGGGTTCCTTTTCCCCCACAGTCTCGAAGATACTTGTCTTTTGAGTTTTTGAGAATAGCCATCTTAACACGTGTGAGGTGATACCTCCTTGCAGTTTTGATTGACATTTTCCTGATGATTAGTGATGCTGAGCACCTTTTCATATACCTTTTGGCCATTTGTATGTCTTCATAAAGAAAAGTCTATTCAGGTCTTTCACCCATTTTCACAATTGGATTATCACTTTTGTTGCTCTTGAGTTATAGGAGTTCTTTATATTTCAGATATTTACCCTTTTTTTACCTTCTAAAAAAATTTTTAATGTTTATTTTATTTTTGAGAGGGAGAGAGAGAGAGAGAGAGAGAGAGAGAGAGAGAGAGATGGGGGAGGAGCAGAGAGAGAGACACACACACAGAATCCAAAGCAGACTCCAGGCTCTGAACTGTCAGCACAGAGCCCAATGCAGGGCTTGAACCCATGAACTGTGAGATCATGACCTGAACCAAACTCGGACACTTAAGCGACTGAGCCCCCAAGGCACCCCATACCCTTTCTTTCTCTTCCATAAGTGAATGTCAGTCACTCTGAAAAATGCTAAATATTTAGAGATATGAATTGTTAGCTTCTAGGAAAAAATAGAAATTGTGAAATAAATCAGCCGGGGTATTTATTTCATGTGAAAAATGTAAATATTTAGAAACAAGTGTTAGATTCAAAGATTTTATTAATATTCAAATGCTTGCTTTTCATGTTTAATGTTTACCCTCTTACAAGTTTAGAAATTCATGCTAATATGATCATGTAAGAAAATGATGTGAACAATAAGTAATGTGTTCTGATCAGTGTCACAGGTACTTTCCACCAGCTTGAGCTCTAAAGGGCTTGACTTCTCAGATCACTTTGTTAGCTAATAATAGGAATAGAAAATCAATTATACTTCAATGTCATAAATGGATAGAATCAAAATCCACACACACAATTATTGAATCTAGAATTTGATGGATTTAAAGCGGAAAAAGGAGACATTGGTTTAGATGTGGAAATATAAGGCAGAGAGGAGGAATGGTTTGCCAATTAACTCTGAAAATGTGAATGTGAGCATTATGTCTCCTATCAGAATTAACAAACATTTATCGTGGTCACTGTGAACCAGATAAGATGTGGTATTACTTTTAGATTTCAACTCTGTGTTTTTCTTGCCTCATTTTGAACTGAACCTTAACCAGTTTCTCAAACCACTATTTATTATAAGTTGTTTTGCCGCATAGCCTAATAACTGCATTATCAGTTTAATTTATGTTGTACATACCTCATTCCCTGTTCCTACCTATGAAATGCAAATCCAAATACACTTTATATATGGTCCCAATTAAAAATTGCTGATTTCAGTTTAATTTTCCAATTTCTAATAATGACACAGATGTTAATGGATAATTTAATTAATAGAATCTGATGTGTAGGTTACTCATTAGAGTTTCTGTTGGTTCTGCATTAGATCATAAAGCAGAAGTATTCTAAGCCATTCAGAATGGAGAGAGTAAATTTGGATATGTTTGTACATATTATTATTTGTTCCCTAATCATTTTCTAAACTGAAAAGAAAACGTTATATTCAGCTTCCTAGTGATTTATATTTACTAGATTTTAATTGTCCAACATTTATCATATTCTTATATGATTTAATGACTCATTTCAACTATGGACTAAGTATTATGCTACCTGTCTGGGTGCCTTGATGCCCATCCATCGGAACCCAGTTAGCCATGACTCAGGTATTGGCACAGAACCAACCCATCCAGTGTATCCAGAACACATAATTATGAAAGTGTAACACTAGATTGCTGTCTTTAATATATTTCAGTCTCAAAAACATTCATTCAGCATTGATGAAACAATTCCAGAGTTCATGACCTCAATATGTTTACATATGCTGCTCTGTGTGTGGCTAATCACGTGGTCTGGAGCATGAAGAACACCAATCAAGCTGACATGAATGGTCAAACCTGTTATCAATCAGAAAAGGCCACTTTTGTGATCTAGGGTAATGGACATAGTGCTTATGTTTTGCATGAAAGAATAAGTAGTCTACAAGCTTTTACTGATTAAAAGAAATGAATGATTCAGTTAAGGAAATAATAGACTCATGTTTTTCCAAAGTTCTTTTAAATAGTAGACACTTAATATTTGGGGGTGTTGTCATACTCTGCCAAGATGTAAATAAATCCTGTTCATTTAGTATTAAGAACATTATTTAAAGCCACAGCCGAGTAATCACAGAATAGGCTGTCAGGATCTACCTAGAACTTGGCAACCAGACATCCTATAATAGATATTCATTTCACAAAATTTACCATTTATTTTTAAAGATTTTTTTTCTCCTTTGAAGGGAAGAAGCAAGAAAGGGCAATTCAGAGCCCCCCACCCTCCCAGTGCACAATACAAGGACCAGGGCCAGTTTTATGGATGTTTTACCTGTGCTAGGTTTAATGCTTTGATGTTGTCATCTTGAAACTCTTAATTTTTTAACAAAATACTCCATGTTTTTATTTTGTAATAGGCCCACAAATTTTGTAACTGGCCTCGACAAGGGGAATAACTATGGGTTAGGACCTCGAGTCTGTTCTTTAGTTTGCCACCAGGGTTTAAATGAACATAAGCTTTTGTTTTCTGTTGTTCTTTTATTTCACATTCCCCATTAACATTATTGCTCTAATTTTACTCACATCCTGCTTCCTGGTCCTCTTTCTGTTGAAAAGACATCAAAAATTCACAGATTTTTTCACTCATGTGTGGAATTTAAGAAACAAAACAAATGAACAAAGGAAAAAAGAGACAAACCAAAAACCAGAGTCTTAACTATAGAGAACAAACAGATGGTTACCAGAGGTCAGTTGGGTGGGGGATGGGTGAAACAAGTGAAAGGGATTAAGAAGTCATGATGGACCCTGAGAACTGTATGGAATTGTTGAATCACTGTATCGTACACCTGAAACTACTATAACACTGTATGTTAACTACACTGGAATCTTTAAAAAGTCACAGATTTACCAACCCTACAATAAGCCAGTTGATATAAATTGCCTTAATATTGCTATAAAATTGATACTACTACATATTAATATTGATATCAGATTGCCTTAATGCGTTTTATAGGAAGACCAAGTAAATCTCAAGTGAGCATAGTTTCATTTTTTAAAACTTAGAAATAGGATATAAATAAGAATAAAGTATCACTTTTCCCCATAAAGAAAAAATTCATATTTTATTACCAATATTTGTACTAGAGGAATTATGTGACATTAAATATCAGAAATGCACTTAGGTATACATTTACCTGTAGCAAACTTTGTGACTGCTTATTAAAAAATATTTTGAAGCATAATATATGATTAATTTCCTCATATTAGAAAATGCTTCAGCATGATAAAACTTGAAACACTTTTAGAGCATCTGTTTGTGTTTTGAGGGAATTTTTCTGGTCAGAGTGTGTTGTCTTTTCAACTCCTTCAAATCCAGAAAGAACAGGTAATAATGAACTCAACCCAGGTAACAATTGTAGGAGGCCTTATTCCCAGATAGTGCAGGTGCCATATTAGCAGTATAACGTCATGAATGGTTGGGGTCCCCAAGGTTCTCACAACACCTTCCTCTCCCACATAGATGTATAAAATCCTGACCCTAATAAAGCTAGCAGTCAAATGTGTCAGCTATTCTGCCGAAATCTTTACCTATACAATTCATTCATACAATTCATCCATTACCTGTACAATTTACCTATTCAATCCCCTCATTAGGTAAATACTATTTCACACATGAGGAAACTGAAGCACAGAGGTTAAGTAATTTTCCTAAAATCACACAGCTAGCCGTGGCAGTGTTGGATTTTCAGTACAGAAAGTGTGCCCCAGTCAATGTTATTCAGCAATCTGATTCAGAGCCTTACACAAGAATTTATTAATACTTCCCATTTGGGGAACTCCTTCCCATTAAGATGTAAATACTTCTTTTTAACTTTTTTTAATGTTTATTTATTTTTGAGAGAGAGACAGAGACAGAACATGAGCAAGAAAGGGAGAACAGAGAGAGAAAGAGAGACAAAGTGTCCGAAACTGGCTCTAGGCTCTGCGCTGTCAGCACAGAGCCCAGGGCAGAGCTCGAACTCACAAATCATGAGATCATGACCCAAGCCGAAGTCGGATGCCCAACCGACTGAGCCACGGAGGCGCCCCAAGATGTAAATACTTTTGAATGAGGCTGCCCTGAGGTCAGTCATTTATAACTAAGAAGAAAGGAGAAGGTGAAAGCCATCCTGGGGTATTGGAAAAGGGCAGAAAGTCAACAGACACCAAGTGAGGAGGAGGTAGGCAAGAATGCGAAAGGAAAAGCCAGGTCAAATGTGTGCCTTCTTCTTACCTACCATCATCACGTCAGAGAGTAGACAGCCATATGTAATTTGTTATCTCCCTTGGCTTGCGAAAACACTTCCATATGTCCAACCCAATAAGATGGGGTTCGTTACTGAGAGGACTGTTATCATCAGTCAAAGAAAAAAACATAGTAACAGCAAACAGGAAGCTGCCTAAACAGAGAGCAACTAAAACTGAACAAATGATCAAGGCAAAGGATCACAATTAACAAAATCGATATATGTCCATTAGTTAACCCCCAACCATTGTCCTAGTATTCATCATTGGCACCACTACGGTGATACCTAGTTCAGGGCATCAGAGTCTTCAAGCTCCAGCCAGAGGCACAATTCAGGTCATATTACTGTTCAGAACTCACTGGCTGTTCATCCCCATGCTTGACCTTGTATTATTCTTTAATTCCTTGTGGGGAAAGAAATATCTTCCAAATAACTGTATCCCCCTTATAAAGTACCTTCATAAAGGGTATGGACAATATATGTCTACTTTATATTCAATAATCATGGAATTATAGTTTCAGCTAACTTTTACTGTGCATGATTTTAAAATTTTATAACAAACTTCCATTTTCTGTCTGTTGAAGACCCAGAAATTGTAATTCTAACTTTTAAAATGAAACAAATTATTTATTTATTCTTCCAGATCTTATTTCAGTGGCATGCCATCTTTTACTATGTTCCTTAACAGAAAAAGCTCTTTGATTTATTTTGCTAGAAGTTCAAAGATTTATTTGTTCAATTCATTCAAAATACTTAGGGAGCACCTGCTTCACATCAGAGACTCAGTAGGTACTTGGATACATCAGTGAACCCAACAGATAACCTTGACCTGGTGAAGTTTATGTATTAGCCACCAAGGAATTGGGTTTTAATTCCTTCACAGGGGAATCATTTCCCATTATTTGCAGAAATTCCCTTTCTGTGGAATTAATACGTATCAAGCTCACCACGATTGTTTGTTTTGTTTTGTTTTGTTTTGTTTTTAAATCTGAAATTTATTGTCAAATTGGTTTCCATACAACACTCAGTGCTCATCCCAACAGGTGCCCTCCTCAATACCCATCACCCACCCTCCCCTCCCTCCCACCCCCACCTCCCTTCCACCCCCCATCAACCCTCAGTTTGTTTTCAGTTTTTAAAAGTCTCTTATGGTTTGGTTCCCTCCCTTTCTAACCTTTTTTTTTCTTCCCCTCCCCCACGGTCTTCTGTTAAGTTTCTCAGGATCCACATGAAAGTGAAAACATATGGTATCTGTCTTTCTCTGTATGACTTATCTCACTTAGCATCACACTCTCCAGTTCCATCCATGTTGCTACAAAAGGCCATATTTCATTCTTTCTCATTGCCATGTAATACTCCATTGTGTATATACACCACAATTTCTTTATCCATTCATCAGCTGATGGACATTTAGGCTCTTTCCATCATTTGGCTATTGTTGAGAGTGCTGCTATAAACATTGGGGTACAAGTGCCCCTATGCATCCGTACTCCTGTATCCCTTGGGTAAATTCCTAGCAGTGCTATTGCTGGGTCATAGGGTAGGTCTATTTTTAATTTTTTGAGGAACCTCCACACTGTTTTCCAGAACGGCTGCCCCAGTTTGCATTCCCACCAACAGTGCAAGAGGGTTCCAATTTTTCCACAATCTCTCCAGCATCTGTAGTCTCCTGATTTGTTCATTTTAGACACTCTGACTGGCATGAGACCATGATTGGTTTCATGGATTAATTAAATACAAAAATGGTAAAAATTCAGAAGAGCATTGTTTACATGATTTTATGTGTCCCAAGACCATGAAATCCAGTAGCAACTTAGTCACAGCTTTGTGCACAATAGGTGTACAAGCTATCCTATACAAAACAAAGTAGAAAATGAAGAAAATTTTTCCAAATATATGTACATTTTAAGATCTGAGCACAGTTGAGAACACATGGGTTTGAACTGTACAGGTCCACTTATACATGAATTTTTCTGGATAAATACAGTACAGTACTATAAATGTATTTTCCTTATGATTTTCCTAATAACATGTTTTTCTCTAGCTCACTTTATTGTAAAACAGTATAGAATACATATAACATACAAAATATATCTTAATTGTCTGTTTCTTATCGGCAAGGCTTTCTGTCAACAATAGGATATTAGCAGTTAAGTTTTAGGGGAGTCAAATGCTATATGCAGATTTTTGACCATGCAGGAGGTTGATGCCCCTAACCCCCACTTTGTTCAAGGGTCACATGTCATTGAATTCATTATTTAAACAGAATAAGAGATATTCATTGACGGATTTGGGGCAAAGAAAGGAGATGTGGCAGTAGGAGAGGAGGAGGGAGGTTTTGTATTAGTAGTTCCTCAGTCTCGTCTTGCATCTTTCAGTGATCTAGGGCTATACATCCACTCCATGTATGCCTAAATGCTCTGTGTTCTCACTTTAAAGCCCTTCACCATTATTCAATCAAACACTCTTATGTAAACTAAAAATACACATTGGTGGAAAATTCTAACATCTAGGGAATATTTGTTATTTGAGTTCTTCTGTTGTTTTTCATCTGCAAGCAGATGTACAAATTATAAATCAGGAAACCAAATCCAACAATTGTTTTCTAAGTTTTTCTAGACTTAGGAAAGGCACTGTTTTAGGCTCCATATGCATAAAACAATTTATAGAATAAAAAACATTTACCACTTTAACCCTTAAGAACACAATATACATTTTTAACAGTTAAAATACATAACCAAGTTGACACACACACACACAAAATACAGCAGTTTATACAAGGCACTAATCCCCGTGAGGGTAACATGCTTTACCAATTTCTTAGTAAACAGTGCCACCATGTGGTGTTTTATTCTAAAATGAATTTCAAGATTTATTATGCAATTAAACATTGCACTTAGTGACAAAGAATAATGAGAACATTTTTCTTACAATGTAACATTACAAAAAAACGTATGGGTAATATTTAGTAGAATGTATAAATATTCACTAAATGGGTTCTACATAAATATTTTTGTTCACTAAAAATTTTTATGTATATAAATATTTTACAATAGTTTTATTTATGTTCATGTAAGGGAATCTTCCTTTAAACCTAAAATATGTCACTGACAAACAAAAATAGAAAAATTGAAAAAATAATGATCAAAAGCAGAAGCAAGTTTTTTAAAAGTATTAGTTTCAATTTGCTGTATAAACACTATGCAAATGCTTTTAAATGTGCTTTAACGTGTAATTACATTTTTGCTATTGTACTTCAGGAAAATATGTTTAATGTTAGATTTATTTTTTTCCTTCTTTATGTTTCCAGGTTCACTAAAGATTGTTAAATTATAACAAAATTAATAGGCAAACTGGAAGGAAACCTGCAAGGGTATATAATGTTCGTTCTCATATTTGGAGAAGAAAACAATTTTAACTACTTGTAGGAAAGATAAAGTACAGCTTACCATTTTTATTTTGAAAATCCTTATTGGTAAATGTTCTTTCTTATACCCTACCTAACTCTGTCATTTAATCATTTAAAGAGGTTTCCTCTGAGTTTTTCTTCAATTGGAAATTGAAATTGATTCCATAGTTTCTAGGAGTCCTTCCTTACATTATTCTTCTCCACTCAGTGAAGATTACTGTATCACACCTAAATACACACTAATGAACCACACCTGTTCAAACTTTCTCTAGTATATGAAAAAAAAGGCAAGAACTTTGAATAACAAAACTAACCTCTTATTTTAATGTAAACAAATACATTTTATATATTATGTAAAAATATAAAATAATTTTATTGCAATTTAAAATAACAATGTGATCTTGCTAAAATGGGGTGATCAAACCCCTTAATGCTTCAAATAAAGGTTTCTTGGGTGGTGGCATGCTTAATTAAGTACATTGTCATTTAGCTGAGACACACCTGGGTTTTAGGAGAGAAAAGTTACAGAACGCTTAAACTGAACAAAGAAAGCTTTAAAAAAAAAAAAAGGAAAATCAGTCTCATCAAAACTAAACTAGAAATGATTTCAAATCGTTTTCCAACCTAGTCTCAAGAGAATTATTCTTGTAAGAAAATTACCTGAAGAAAATGAATAAACACATTGAAATCCTGTTAATTATTATATAGTATTTTCTCTGCGAGTTTTGTTGTTGTTATTAACCTTATCTTCAGGCATCTCCTGTAATAGCAGCCAGTTCTACTGTCTCACACAGTTTAGCTCTTAAATGATAAATTAATTCAGTTGTTACTGAAATCTTAGGGGTAAAGGGAAGCTGCCCCAATGACTGTTGTAAGTTTCAAGCATTAGCAATGGTGTTGTGACTAAACCTAGTGTGATTTTCTCCTGCCTGTTCAGTAACCTTTAATATCCAGTCTTATCCCTTGACTAATTATGAGCACAATATTACACATGGTAACATAATCAATGACTCTTCCAAAATAAACCAGAATAGTTTTCTTTTAGACTAAAAACAAACAAACAAAACATCATTACAGATGTGAGGGGAATAGCTTTATTTCTCTTCTTGAAACTTATGACATCAAAATCTCTATATCAAGGGATGCAGATAAATTCATGAACAAAATTCTGCAGGAAAATGGTGTTGGGGGTGCCTGGGTGGCTCGGTCAGTTTGAGCGTCTGACCCTTGACTTTGGCTTAGGTCATGATCTCACGATACCTGAGTTCTTGTTTGGGCTTTGCACTGACAGTGAAAAGCCTGCTTGGGATTCTCTCTCCCCCTCTCTCTGCATCTCTCTCTCTCTCTCTCTCTCTCTCTCTCTCTCTCAAATAAATAAATAAAAACTTTTAAAAAAAAGAAAAAGAAAATGATGGTATAAAGCATAGGTAAGACAAGGGGAATATCCCTCCTGGACAGTGATTGAAAAAAAAGAGAGAAACTAGAAGTTATTAAAACTGCACTGAGTGGAGCAGAGAGAGAAATTCTCCCCCTCCCCCCAACTCTTCGTCATAAGAATAGAACAGAAAGGGGAAGATTTTTCCAAGGAATCAAAATAGATTTGTAGTAACTGAAGTTATAAAACCAGAAGTTGTTTTTTTCAAGTTTACATAATAACTGGAAGTTAAGCTATTTAATACAGAATACTTTTCAAAATTTCTGGTTGAGCATACATGTCATAGAACACAGCATTAATTAATATTATATGGAGATTAGTTTAAGAAATGTTACAAAGATAAATCTGGGAACAGAGGTAAAGCTATCTTTTGGGTAAAGCTAAGTTTCCTAAAACTTTTCATCAATATTTGAAAACATCTCACTCCTTTACCAAAGGTATTTATTTATTAGGCATCATTAAGTATATGAATAGTTTTTAAATCTAGTTTCTTAGGGAAAAAAGAGAAGTGAAATAAATACCACAATTATAATGAGATTGTATTATAATTTATAAAAAATTAAGTCATTGTAAATATAATCTATTCTCAATAGGTAGCAAAGATTTTAGTAACCTATGGCTTTTTAGTTTTGTCCCGTTTAGTCCTCTTACTTAAACTTTAGAGAAGTTTAACTAAAAAAAAAAAACACTGAATTTAAGGACATTCAACCCTACCACATGAGACTCCCCAAGGATAAAGAGTGACCTTTTTCTACTATTTCAAAAGGAGAGCAACTTCCTCAATTCAAAGTATCAGCTATGAGTCAGACTCAAATCAGTTTAGTCAGTATTTTTAAAGCAGAAGTTGGAAAAGTTTTTGTTTTGTTGAAGAATTGTCTGTTATGTGTGAGTGGGTATATTCCATTTTGCTTCGTTTTCATAAAAATAGTATCAGACAGCTTGAAGAATGCTAAAGTTTTAGATTTTAAGTCTTGCATATAATGCCTGACTTTTTAAAACTGCTGAAGCACACTTTTTTTTGGTTTTGGTTTTGCTGTTCTTTTATAATCCTGCTTTGGTTTGTGCCCTCATAGATTTTCAGAATAGTATTATGAAAGGGGAAGTAGAAAAAACTAGAAATTTTATACATGAAACAAATTCAATAAATGGAAACAATTATTGATATAAATAAAAAGTAACTATACACAGAATAAAATACAAAGTAAATATTTTTTTAAAATTTTTGCTACATACTTTTCCCTGCCAAAGGCATGGATTCTGATTCTGCTTTCTCATTGTAAAAAAAGAGAGTTTAGTAAATATTAGGGAGCCATTAAAGATGGGAGAGTACCAAGTTTAGACTTTCTCATAATTTTCAAAGAATTAGGAGGGAATTGTGCAAAAAAATTACTTCCTTGGTTTGAAGTTCATTTGTGTAACAACTAAAATTATTCAGGGAATAATCAGGCAACATGGTCCACACTCTTGGCAAAGGTGATCTCCCTTTTTCTGAACCTCTTTAATTCTATTCTCATGGACATCCTATGTATTCTGCACCAAAAAAAATAAAAAGTATTTTGGATGTTACTCTATTTTTAGTCTGGTCTTTTTAACTAAGCATATAAAGATTGTTTGAGAGCAAAGACCATGTAATATTTTAGAATTTCTAACTACTGATTATACCATGTTACATATAAAATATTCCTCATTAGTATTTGTTCATCAAGCAATTGTACACCTGCCTTGCCAGAATGCACAGATGTCCTATAAACAAATTATCAGCTATGCTTGGAGCAGCTCCATAGTATAATCTGTATCCTAAGCAGAATTTTTCTAAGAGTATAAGTTCCAAAAGACCCTAGAGTGTATTTGCTCTTTCTCTATATTTGCTTAAGTAAAATTGACAAAAGATTTTTAAATTAAATAAATAAATTTAACATATGAATATATTTATGAATATATTTAAGACATGTATACACACATATATATACACCTATATTAGATACATAACTCCAGAATAGTATAACATGTACGCAGTCTGATCCCTAATTTTTTGGGGGGTTGGATGTGATTTTTCCAATATCCTGCATCTATTGACCATCTTTCCTAGTGCTTGATTTCTTTGTGTTCTTTGAAACATTTTCCTGTGAGCACATCTTCTGCAGTAATTTTGTTTTTTTAATTTTCATAATCAGAACTATTGAGATATAATTTACATACATTAAAAAGTACCATGCATTTAATGGTACATTCCCATTATGGAACACTCCCAGTACCCACAAAAGTTTTCTTTTAACCCCTTGCAATCATTCATCCCACCCCAACCCTATGCAACCCTATCCAACCCTATGCAACCCTATGCAACCCTATCCCACCCCAACCCTATGCAACTACTGGCAGCCTTTCTGTCATTATAAACTAGTTATGTCTTTTTCTAGAATTTCAGATAAGTAGCTCCATACAGTATGTACTTGCTTGTTTCTGGCTTCTTTTACACAACATAATGCTTTTGAGATTTATCCATGTTTAATGTGTTATCAATTATTCATTCCTTTTATTACTGAACAGTATTTCATTGCATGGATGTAACACACTGTGTTTACCCCTTCACTAGTGATGTACACTTTGCTTGTTTTTTTTTATTTTTTCACTTTTTTTCTTCACTTTTTTCTTCTGTGAACTTCTATGTTCATCTTTATATATGTCTGCAGACATATAATTTCTCTTGAAAAAATACCTAGGAGTAAAATTGTTGGGTAAGGTTACAAACATCTGTTTTATTTTGTGGAAGATTGCCAAACTGTTTTCCATAGTGGTTTTGCCATTTTATATACCTACCAGCAACGTATGAGGGTTTCACCTGCCTCTTTACTGCTTCTTAGCCCAAGCTTGACATTTTTAGTCTCTTTTATCCTGTGGGCCACAGAGCTCCAACTCCCACCCACCATTGTTTGTTCCTGCTTGCTTTCCAGCTCCTGGAAACTGAACTTTCTTCTTTTGAAACTCAACTATATAATTTTAATAGTTTTTCTATAATTCTATGTATTTGTAATGAAGGGGTGTGTTTTCCAACATAAGCGCCACCTGCCATTTTGACTATAAGTGTAAGTGTTCAAAAATTTACACATGTTGAATCTTCAGGTCAAAGACATTCCATGACTTGAACAGAATAGAAAGTGACTACTGTGGCAGAAGAAAAGTGATAGTTTGTAAATAAAGTTTTTGTTGAGCTTTGATTAATCATGAATTGAAAATTTTCATTCACTAGGTCACAGCAGAAAGTAAATCTAGCTTGAGTGCTGCAAGAGTATAGCATATAGTATTTGCCATTTGATAAATGTTAATAAATGTTTTTGAGATGATTATAAATGGCAGATGTGCATTGAAAGATCACTTTTTCAAATAAATATTGGAAGAAAAGAGTAGAAATTTAAAATACAATTGAGAAATTCAATAGTATCGTTTTCAGTGTAGAGAATTAAGTTTGAGGCTTAGGGAAACCCATCTACGACCTTTTAATGACGATATTTAAATTTATAATTCGTATATTGAGTTTTTTTATATTGCACATGATTTGCTAATGTGTTTGCTCTCTAAATTTCTGTATCCTCACTGTCTCCCCTGTCAAGTTTCACAAAGATCATTTTATTCAAAAAAATTTCTGAGCAAAACACTAGTCCGGCCCATATCCTAACTTTGCTTGTTATAGTTTTAACCACTAGTGAAATTGCCATATTTCATAGTGCTTGTTTCTTTACTTATTAAAACAACATTCATTTCTTAAGGATGTTTACAATAACAAAAGTGGGTGTCCTTGACAAAACTGTGGGATTTAAACAGCGTTTCTCTTTTGATTTTTGTTAAATAAATTGATTATTTTCTTTAAACAAATTTTTTAATGTTTATTTATTTTTGAGAGAGAGACAGACAGAGTGCAAGTGGGAGAGGGTCAGAGAGAGAGGGAGACACAGAATCTGAAGTAGGCTTCAGGCTGAGCTGTCAGCACAGAACCCAACGCACGACTTGAACTCACGAACCATGAGATCATGACCTGAGCCAAAGTTGAACACTTAACCAACTGAGCCACCCTGGTGCTCCTGGACTGATTATTTTCGAAGTGGGAAGTGTCAATCAATGTCAATTGCATTTTCTCCTTCAGGTTTAACTAAACATTGCTCCAATATTATCCAACTTATTTAAACATTTGGGATCATTACTGCTACATCTGTTTCCAAATTCTGGGCAAAATACAGAAATAAATGGATGTTAGAAGTACAGTTAGGTAATTTGCACATATAAATGTCTAGTCCATTTATATCAGTCCAAATATGTCTCCCTTAATTTAATGTAAGCCTAAGTGCCTTGAATCGATAGAAAAGGAAAAAGATAAAACAGCATTATTTATAAGCACCAAAATACTCCCATGAAAGATCAGGATCAACAGTTTAAATTTTGATTAAATGACCCCTTGAAAACAAAAGGTAGCTATTGACTGAGCCTCAATCGTAGATAAGCCACGACACTTAGATAATTATAAGCTGATTCATGCAAATAATACGAAGTTACTAATATAATGAAGTCTGCTGCATTATAAATTGTTCCTGGGTAATTTTGGAGTAAGTATAAATGCAGCATATGCCACATTCATCCATCTTGAGTACATGTTATATGGTGAAATGAAATATGAAGAGCTCCTTAAAATTTGAAAATTTAGGCTAAACGCTACCGAACTACTTAGCGTTCTACATTTTAACCCTGAAAATCCAATTTCTTTTCAAGTTTTTCCTTCTCCTCCACTAGTAGCATTAATGTAACTTTGATATCTAGATAATTTGTGTAATAAATCATTAAAAATTTAAAAAAATGAATTTCAAATGGGTTCATTCACAAAACATGAAGCCATTTTCAGCATGATGTTAGGAACTAAATCCTGAAAATGTTTTCTAACATTATTCTTTGATAAATACTGGCTGATAAGGAATAAGCAATTTGAGTTTATAACTTTAAAGGATTTTAAATAAAATTTTAATTTAATTTTTAATAAAATAAGCCTACTCATCAACAGAGTGGAAATAGAAATAAGTATTGGAGGAGCAGTCTTGCAGGAAAAACTATTTTTAATAGCCTTTTGGCATAAATGTTTCCTGAGACTGTGGCTTTCCTTTTATGACACTCAGCCATTTTTAGGATTGTATATATGTATATCTTAAAAATTAAAAGCATTTGGGGTGCCTGGGTGGCTCAGTCGTTAAGCATCGGACTTTATACCTCTTGTCATGATCTCATGGTTCATGACTTGGAGCCCCGTGTCGGGCTCTGTGCTAACAGCCAGAGCCTGGAGCCTACTTCAAATTCTGTGTCTCCTGCTTTCTCTGCCCCTCCCCTGCTCACGTTCTGTCTCTCTCTCTCTCAAAAGCAAATAACATGAAAAAACATTTTAATTAAAAGCATTAGCCCCAAAATAGCCTGTGCTTTGACTGTGGTGACAATTGAGATACAGCTTGATTATCATCAGAAGAAGGCTGCTGTACCCACAATGTGGAACATCATGCGGCTACTGAAAAAATAAGTTACATCTGCTTATAGGATCCTTGTATAATGTCTAGGACAACCATTTTTGTAAAAAAACAAAAAAATAAGATATATATATATATATATATATATATATATATAGTATACATACAAAAGCACACACACATGCAATTGATTATAAGTAATAAATATGTGTTTGTAAGACCATAGAAAAATATTTGGTGTGATACACATCAAACTGATGTGACTGGCTATCTCCAGAAGAGTAGAAAACTACTTTTTTCTTTATTCACCTTTTACTTCTTACTTTTTTTTAGCTTTACTAAAAACTACATGTTACGTTTATAATTTATAAAAAGGAATGAATCAAACCATATCAGAGGGAGGGAGGCCCTGCAAGTAACTACAAAGAGGACTGGGTCAAAATTAAAAATGGGCTATGTCTTATGGAATAAAATAAGACACTC
Source organism: Panthera uncia (assembly GCF_023721935.1). NCBI lineage: Eukaryota > Metazoa > Chordata > Mammalia > Carnivora > Felidae > Panthera > Panthera uncia. Next base: position 64,823,215 of record NW_026057577.1, read on the forward strand.
TAATTCTTTCCAGCAGTTAGTACTAGTTCAGTCACTTTGCTGGGATTGGGGAGCAGTCCCTAATCTGTGGTCCGTGGTAAGGAAAAGAAGTACTTCATCTTCTCTAAAGGCCACCAGAGAAGCTATTGGAACAAGATATAAATGACTAGGAAGAAAACAACCTGGGAATTAAATTAGGAAAGAAGTGAAAATACAGGAGGTGAAAATACAGAGCGTTAGATGCATGACGGAGGGTAGTTGCTGAAAAACAGAGCAAACCAGGCAGCTCCTATGAAGCAGCAGGGTGGAAAGCTAGTCAAATGGCATGCCAAGGAAACACAGACAGCTGTCACTTTGTTAACAAATAATATAAAGGTTAAGAATGCCAACTTAGATTGGTGTGGGTTTGAATCCTAGACTCACCACTGTTCACATAACTTGAGGTAAACTATCTTCTCTATATTTCAATTTTTCTCAGATGTAAAATGGAGACAAATTACTTTTTTTATAGGGTTTTAGTTGTGTTTAAGTGAGATGATCCATATAAAGTTTTAAAATTCACACAGTTTGACACATAATAAGTTCTTAAAAACACTGGCTGTTATTGCTAGAAATGATAAAGATCACTTAAAACTTGGGTTAAAATTTGGAGTGTAGAATAATAAAAATTAAAGCAAAGTAATTTAAAAACAAGTTGGTGGGACAAGAAAATCTAGAAAAACTATTATGAATAATTTTGAGTGATGGCATGTGTAGAGAGACTCAGCTAAATGCACCCAGAAAGTTCATTTTCCATAGAAGATATGGTTGAGGTATCATATATCAAAATGAACTCCACTTGGCTTTTATTAATTGCTTATGTCATCACTAGACTGAAATACAATCTGTTATTAAATTGACATCATGTCAGTTCTGTTTTCTTCAAAGGAAATATAAGCATGTTGCCCTTTAGGCATATTCTTATCAACATATAGCTGATTTCTTTCTAAAGAATATTCATTCAAATGTGAGGGGAAAATATTCTTCAGATCTCAAAACTTTTAAAACTTGGAATGGCATTTTAATAACTAATCTTCCTTGAAAATGGCTGATACAAGATTGTAAGAAGACACCATGACGATTAGTGATGGTGAACCATTAGGCTATTTGAAGAAACTTACGGATGAACGCCCTAAAGTTGAATGATTATGAGCACCTATTTACAACAGGAGTTAGCAACCTAGACAGCAAATGTGGGAGGCAAACATGGTCAGGTCCAAGTTTTAGGAGGCTTTCACCACCTGTAAATGAAATGAATGGACCACAAAACTGATAACAAAACAGCTTGTCATTTTCAGCCCAGGTAACATAGACAATTTAAAACCTGATAGGTGAAGATCAAGCATTGCTACATATGTAATAGGCTAGTATGTTCCAGTCTCTTTCCCACCTCTCCACAACCCCCAACTCTGCTGACTATGTTTTCAAAAAGACTGTAGTTTTTATGCATGTTTCTTTTCTTATTTGGTGGAATCACTTCCTATTTTGACAATTCAAGGAGTAAATGATAATGTAGCCCATTTCCCTGAAATCAAGGCCTCTATTTTGCATAACACAATGAAGTTTTTAAACAGGAAAAGGAAAAGGAAGAATTTAATTAGTGGGGAAGTTTGAAAATATACTTTAAAGAATATCCAGGAAAGGAATAAGAGCATTTGACATCCTCTAGAGATCTTTCCTATATAACTAAAGCATATGAAAAAAGCAGATGTTACCAATGGAAAATACAAAGCTGAAACACCCCACAATCACCCACCAAACCACAGCAAATAGTTCACAGGGACCAGGAACTTCTTATGTCAGGAGAATTCTCTGGGAAGCCAAATAAATGTAGATAATTCTCAGTACAAAGGTTATGGTATTAGGTCTAGAAATATACATTTAGGGAATTGATTTCTCTGAAAAAGAGGCTGAGGATTATATTAGGACCCTGGAATGAGGCCAAGTCATCATTAGAAGAAACCCAAATTTATGTTCAATAATTGAAGCTCTCCAATTTACATTAGATTCTGTATTCTTAAAGTGAGTAGGACCCAGGTGATCCAAGATGTTTTCAAGACCACTTCAAACTCTAGTCCAATTCTATGGCAGCCTCTCGTCGGACAAAATAATATTATCTAGTAACCATTTCCTTGCCATAGCTCAATTATCAATAAGAAGAGAAAAGGACATATGTGACTCCAGTACAATACTTTATAGATGTTATTTCCAAAGGCAAGAATTAAAGGCAGAAAATAATACCCAAATTGTCAGGAACTGAGTGTCTCAAAAGTATGGAGAAATGAGCTCCTAATACATATGGAAATGAGTTGTTGTCAAGTGTTTCATATTTATTTTATTTATTTTATGTGGGGCTCAAACTCATGACCCCCAAGATCAACGGTCACATCTTCCACAGACTGAGCCATCCAAGTGCCCTGAGTTGTTGTCAAGTTTAATGATGAGGTTTTATTAGTTAAAGAAAACATGGAGCTCTCAGGTGGCTCAGTCAGTAAGCATCTGACTTTGGTCAGGTCATGATCTCTCAGTCCATGAGTTTGAGCCTGGCATTGGGCTCAGAACCTGGAGCTTGCTTTGGATTCTGTGTCTCCCTTTCTCTCTGTCCCTCCCCCTTACGTGCTCTGTCTTTCTTTCTCTCTCACAAATAAACATTAAAAATAAATGAAAATAAGTTATAGAAAACACTGAAGAAAGTAAAAAGAATCTGTTAAACTGACTTGCATTATTTTCTTACCTAAATAAGCAGAAAATAAAGAACTGTTAGAACTTTTCTATACACAAAAATTTTAAAACATGCAAGTTTAAATAGGATTTAATGCTATTAACAGTTTTTTTCCCTTATATTGGAAACAGTCTTCTTTGATCCCACCCAGAAGAATAGCCTTTTTACTTTTTTACTTATTTTTTTTAATGTTTACTTATTTTGAGAGAGAGAGAGAGAGAGAGCATGAGCAGGGGAGGGGCAGAGAGAGAGAATTTCAAGCAGGCTCCACTCTGTCAGCCCAGAGCCCGACGAGGCTCTCCATCTCACGAACCGTGATATCATGACCTGATCCAAAATCAAGAGTGGGCCGCTTAACCCACTGAGCCACCCAAGTACCCCAAGAATAGCCTTTTTAAAATGTGAAATGATTATGAACGTTAACTCAAACTGTTTAAATATAATTAATTACAAACAGTCATCATTCTATGGTATTATTTATTGCTCAGCGTTTCACAGTGCTTTCAAAGTAGTCTTGGAAATAGGCGGACTAAGAGTCGTCATTACTAGAACAAGGGCAAATAAGGTCATGTTTATACCCATTATGCCTGTTTGCATGGCAATCATGCTGCCACATGACTACTGGTATCAGACATTGTTCTAGGTGCTTATTAAGTTTTATCTTGTTTGATGTTCAAACCCAGGACTTTGAATAACTTGCCAAAAATTACATAGCTGGTGGATAGCAGAGCCCAGATTCAAACTCCCATCAGTCTGACTCTAAAGCCTGCACCCTTTCTCCTAAATTGCACTGTCTTGTGATGTGATTTGCTCAACAAATACTGAGAGAACTAACTCCTTTTTTGTATATATAATATCTTATACATAATGGGAACTTCTAGTATTTTGTAAGTGAGAGTCACTTTAAAAAAATATCCTGGACTAGTGAATGAATGAATGAATGAATGCTCAACTAACTCATATCCAGAATCAGGTAGACCATCTCTCAACTTTCTCAGATAGATAATGTATTTTTAAACATCTTCAGAATAGCGGAATTCACAGTTTCATTTGGCAACCAATTTATGCTAATTTTAAACTAAGTACTTTACACAGTAAAACTCCAAAACAGTGGCCCCATTTCTTAGAAATCTTGAAATAAGACAAAAAAAAAAGTTGTATAAACTATTTCTTAGAAATATGAAACTTAACATTTAGCTATTTTCCTAATGTAAATCTAATCAAAATCATTTATATTTTTATTCCAATTAAATGCAATTATTTGGAGTTAATTGCATCCCAAAATTGTGGAACAAGCTATTTTCTGAATATGGTCAGCCTTCGCAGAGAACTCTCATAATCTACAATGAGTTGACAGAGATATTTTGAATTCACGTAGCTCACAGAATGATCCACTAATAGTTAAGATGTTTCAGTGAAAACTATAAATATTTCAGTCATATGCTGAGCCACCTAATATCAACACTTTTTTTGAATTTCACAGAATTTCTCACTTTCTTTTTTTTAAAATCTTCACCAAGAATAGATAATCATGAACAGAATCAGCTGAACAGTTGCTAAACCTAAAAAAGAAAATATTATCCAACAATTCACTTTTAAGTTGGCAAATTGAAAAATGCTTTATACATTTAGCCATCACATGCTACCATTAGGCCACAACTCAGAAGTGGTCATTATAGATCAAGTGACAGAAACAACTCTCTTGTCCAAACATGACAATTTTCCATTACAAAGAAATACTCTTGATTTTCACCCAGGGCTTCCTTGGAAGGCAGATTGTGTCATGACATGAAGTACTGTGCATGTGCTCACCCTTGAAAGTACACTCATATGCTGCCTCCTTGGGGACTCACCCAGAAGACCCCTCTCCCATCCCTCACACCAGACCAGTCACTCCCTTTGCTCTCACCCAAAGGACTCCGTATTTTGTTAGGTTGTAACAAGTATGTGTTTTCTTTGCTCTACTGTGGAATTTAGGGCTGCAGAAAAGATATCTTAGTATTGTTCAAATATTTGTAGATAGAATTTGTTTTCCTTACATTCTCTTCTACAAACTAAACATACAAAACGTCTCACTATTCCCCAAATATGTTTTCCAAGTCCCTGCTCACCACCCCCTCCTAACATCGTTGCTCGACAAAGGACCCCATGCCTCAAAAATAGCATCCAACATTGAAGTCAAATCTATTTATTTGCCACTGGCCTACAGGGCTCTCCAGTTAATGCCATTACAATAACGTGGGTGAAAAACGATCTTATAAAATTTTTCTCTAAACAAATATCTTGGATAGTATATAAGATAAAGTCATTCAAAAGACACATTACATGGTTCCCACATTCCAGGAATTGTGCTGAAAACTTGAGATCCTGCCATAGGCACCCTCAAGGAGAATCTTTTTGTGTAGACAGAACGTATTAACACGTGTCACACATAAATACTTTAGGGTTACTTGGGGTTATAAAAATATAACAAACTTTTTTTTTTTTCCTTAGGACTTTTTGAGACTTCTAATATTCTAATATACATTGTGACTCTCCAAGACTCAGAATATAATACATATTATTTCCCAAATTCACTCGACGATACCACACTGTTTTCACAACAGTGAAAACATCCTATAGAAGCATTTCATGAGAATACTTTGTGAAATACCCCTTAGAGTTTATAACCAAGCACAAAGATAATTGTGGTTTAGGAAAATAAGAGCTTGGTACCATCACAGGGTGGAATACAAGTACAAAGGAAGTTTTAAAGGACAGAGGGAGTGAGGGAAAGCTTCCAAAAGAAGTGATACTTCTGGGTCGCCTGGGTGGCTCGGTCATTTTAAGTGTCTGACTCCTGATTTCGCCTCAGGTCATGATCTCACGGTTCCTGGGATAGAGCCCCACGACAGGCTCTGTGCTGACAGTGTGGGGCCTGCTTGGGATTCTCTCTCTCCCCCCACTCTCTTTCTCTCAAAATAAGTAAATAAATTTTTTAAAAAACTTTAAAAAGAAGTGATACTTCAAATAAATTTCAAGGACAAGTCTAAGTAAGTTTATAAGAAGAAGGGAGTCACTGGTGGGATTTTAAGAAAAATTCTTCCTGCATGGGGAAAGCCCAAAGTGGCTTACTGGGCACAGTGGTGTTCCATGGTCAGAACTGCAGACACATCTATGTTAACTGGAACAGGCATATGAAAACGGCAACATCAGCACTTCCAGTGAGAACCTAGCTATGAAATTCAGGAATCCTCTCTCACTCTGCTCTTCCAAAAAGTATGCAGAACCAACAAGAAGAGCAAATAAAAATTAAATAAAGATACTTTCAGAGAAGCTGAGAAACATATAATCTGCAGGCCCCTGAATATAACTATGAATTGACAAAAACAATTAAGACTGGGTAGCAGCAATATGAGAGTTAATGATGAGAAGAAAGTGGGGGATGTCAGTTTTGGAGTGGATCTCCAAAAGCACCTGCAAACATACAACTTTCAAAAGGTGAAAGACTCATGCTGAAATCCAAAAACTGCAATCCGTTTTTTTGCAGAAAGGGTTCAGGGACTGTGTTGAGCAATGCAGGTAGCAGTTAGACTTAGAGTAGCAGATGTGGGACTCTACAAAAGAATCTAAAAAAGAATCAGAAATCTTCTTGCCATATTTTCAGGAAGCAGGAAGCTGCTCTTTGGCAGAAAAATGAGGAGAAATGTTCTAAGTGGTGATCACTCTCTCTATTTAACTGGAATGGAACCTACAGAAAACAGATTTTTCTAGGAATGTCCAACCCATTTAATAACGACTAAATTAATGGAAAAGAAACAAGTACAAAATCAAAACAAAGACAGTATAAAAAAAAAGTACCTGAAAATTCACTAGAAAAGTGTAACCAAAAAGAATGAAAATAAACAGAGTAACCCCTACTACATGTTAAATAATATTCTAATGGTTTAATAATTAAAACAGGGTGGTAGTGGCATGTAATTAGATAAAGAAACAGATTGGTAAATTCAGAAACTGACCCAAACGCACATATGAATTCAAAGATACTTCAGGCTTTGTTGCAGATCACCACAATAATATTGTAATAAAGTGAATCAAATGAGTTTTTTGGTTTCCCATTGTGTACAAAAGCGATGTTTAGGGAGCACCCCTCTGTTTGCTAGATAGCATGCTGCCTGATTCATGAATCATTTAGTAAAGTCAATTAGACCTTTAAAATTTACTGGGTTGAAATTTTGTTACTTAACAGATTTGGTGGCAGCCACAGGATTGGAATCAAACTTCCAGCAGCATTTAAGAACAACAGAGAGACGTGGGCATGGTATCCATGAACCCTCTGGATTCACTGTCTCTCTTACTGTTTTTTAGGTTTATAGCTAAGTTCCTCTTGGTTCTGAGTTCACTGTTTTTTGGATTTGAGCTCTTGATCTAATTGACTCTCCTTTGCAAGGCAAGTCAGCTTGAGCTGGCAGATGGTTATGCCTGGAGCCCAATTGAGCTGGCACATTTACCTGGAGCTGAGCTGAGCTGGCGGTGTTTCTCAGAGCCCAACTGAGCTGGCAGAAGAGACTGCCCAATGCCAGGTCCCTTGCTTTTTCAGACTGATTCCTGGGTGGAAAACTTCAGCCGGGTTCCAACAGAATTGTCGTTGGTAAGCACAGGGTCTTCTTATGGCCAGGATGCGTTACTGTCATTACATTAAGGTACACACATTTGTCTTATTTTGTATAGATAAAGGTTATTCCTAGTGGGGGATCCTGGAGGCCAAAAAGCCACAAAAATTGGTAGGCACCAACTGAGAATTTAAAGGCTATTAGAGGGCTCACCACCTCAAGAAGACTCCTGTGACATGATAAGTTTATCACAGAATGGATTAGATTGACAGCAGGTCACCTGCCAACCTCAAAAAAAAATCTGTGCCACGAGGTACGCTGTAAAACACACACAATCCCCAACCGCACAGCACATCCCTTTTAGGTATTAACTCCAAGAAACCCAAAGGCTTAGCTAATAAGTTCTTTAAATCCTAAAGAATCAAGCACGCCACCTTTGTCACCCTTGCTTATTTTATGTCCAAGACCTAGAATACTGGAAGTTGCAGAAATCTATAAGAAATGGCAAGATCTAAGCTTGTTGTGTGTACTGAGGAATTTGGTTGTGTAACCATCATGTTTGAGCCGTAAAATAATGCTGGACAAAAATGTGGTTCCACTCTATCTGTGGCTGGGGTTCTACCAAACTGCTGGCAGTCATCATGGGAATTACAACCTAGAAATACAATGGCCATTGTAGAGAAAATTCCAGTTAGATAAGATTATTTAGGAAGTGTACTTGAAAGCAGAGATTTCAAATTAAGCAAAATGAGATACCTGTTCGATATTTTATTTTATTTTATTTTAATTCCAGCATGGTTAAATATATACTCAGGGCTCATCAAGATAAATGTACTCTTAATCCCCTTTACCTATTTCACCCATCTCCCCACCCATCTCCCCTTTGGTAACCATCTGTTTGTTCTCTATAATTAAGAGTCTGTTTTTTGGTTTGTCTCCTTTTCCTTTGTTCATGTGTTTTGTTTCTTAAATTCTATATATGAGTGAAATTATATGGTATTTTTTCTTTTTCCTACTGACCTACTTCGCTAAGCATTATACTCTCTAGCTGTACCCATGTTGCAAATCACAACACTTCATTCTTCTTTATGGCTGAATAATATCCCATTGTATATATATACCACATCTTCTTTACCCATTCATCAATCAGTGGACACTTGGGTTGCCCGAGGAATACCTATTTTCATTGGCATGGAAAAGCCTCCAAAAGGTACAAAATTCCAAAATAGTGTCATTGAAAGATTTATTAATGAGACTGTAAGACTGATAGAACTCGTACTACTCCCCTGTATCCTTTGAGTACTTATCCTAATGCTTTTCTTTGTGAATTACATTTCTACTCTGAAGAAACTCTTAAATAGTTACCTTTTTTCAATGTTTATTTTTGAGAAAGAGAGAGAGAGCACAAGCAGGGGAGGGGCAGAAAGAGGGAGGGGGGCAGAGGATCCAAAGTGGGCTCTGTGCTAACAGCAGAGCAGCCCAATGTGGGGCTTGATCTCACAAACTGTGAGATCATGACCTAAGCCAAAGTCAGACCCTTAACTGATTGAGCTGCCCAGGCGCCCCAAACCACAAATATTCTTAATGACATCTAGAATGGTGAATCTTTGGGGTGCCTGGGTGGCCCAATCAATTAAGTGTCCGACTTTGGCTCAGGTCATGATATCACGATTCATGAGTTTGAGCCCCACATCGGGTTCTCTGCTGTCAGTGCAAAGCCTGCTTTGGACCCTCTATTCCCCTTCTCTCTCTGCCCCTCCCCTGCTCATGCTCCCTCTAACCCTCTCAAAATAAATAAGCATTAAAAAAATAAATCCGGACGCTTGGGTGGCTCAGTCAGTTAAGCGTCTGACTTTGGCTCAGGTCATGATCTCACAGTTTCTGAGTTTGAGCCCCACCTCGGGCTCTGTGCTGACAGCTCAGAGCCTGAAGCCTGCTTTGGATTCTGTGTCTCCCTCTCTCTCTCTGCTCTTCCCCTGCTCACACTGTCTCTCTCTCTCTGTCTCTCAAAAATAAACATAAATAAACATAAAAAACAAACAAACAAATAAATAATAGAATGCTGAATCCTTTCCAGAAGGTTTTCAGTTCACTCTGTTCAGACCCATCAGAGGAATCACTATCTGGAGCAGCTATGGCCTTATGAATTTTTTAAATAATAAGACTTGAAAGTTGAAATTACTTGATCCATGGGTTGCAGAATGGACGTTATTTGAGGAGGCTGTTGTATATCTCCATCAGACCCCACAGATAAGAGAGACACTGTTAATGAGCAGTAATATTTGGAAAGGAACCATTTTTTCTCAGTACTAGTTCTCAACAGTGGGCTTAAAATATTCAGTAAACCATGTTTCAAACAGATGTACTGTCATTCAGACTTCGTTGTTCCACTCATAGAGCACAGGCAGAGTAGATTTATTATAATTTTTAAGGACCCTAGGACTTCCAAGAATGGTGAATGAGCATTGGCTTCCACTTAAAGTCGCCACTGCATCAGTCACTAATAGAGTCAACATGTCCTTTGACACTTTGAAGCCAGGCATGGACTTCCTTCTCTGTGTATGTAAGTCCTAGGTGGTATCTTCTTCCCATATAAAGCTGGCTATTTCCTCTACATTGAAAGCTTCTACATTGAGTGTAGCTACTGCCATGAATTATATTAGCCAGATCTTTTACATCAGCTTCTACATCAGCCCTTGCTGCTTCGTCTTGTATTTTTATGCTAGGAGATGGCCTCTTTCCTTAAACCTCATGAACCATCCTCCACTAATTTGTGTTTTACAGCTCCTTACTAACTCTCTCAACGTTCACAGAATTGAAGAGAGAGAGGGCCTTGCTCTGGTGTCATCTTTGGCTTAAGGGAATGTTGTGGCTGGTTTGATCTTCCATTCAAACCACTAAAACTGCCTTCACATCAGCAATGAGACTATTTTACTTTCTTATCGCTTCTATATTCACTGGAGTAGCACTTTTCATTCCCTTGAGTACTTTTCCTTTGCGTTCAACTTGAGTGCCGCAAGAGGCCTAGCTTTCAGCCTTTCATGGCTTTTGAGGTGACTTCCCCAGTAAGCTTAATCACCCCTAGGTTTGGACTTAAAGTGAAAGCCATGCAATTCTTTCACCTGAACATTCAGAGGCCATTGCAGGGTTATTAATTGGTCTAATTTTAATACCGTTGGGTCTCAGAAAACAGAAAGGCCTGAGGAGAGGGAAAGAGAAGGGGAACAGCTGGTTGACAGAGCAGTCAGAATGCACATAGTGTTTACCGATTAAGTTCACTGTCCTATGTGGGTGTGGTTCACCCCAAACCATCGCAGTAGTAACATTAAGGATCACTGATTACAGATCACCATGACAAATATCAAAATAAAAAAGTTTGAAATATTGCTAGAATTATCAAAATGGGACCCAAAGGCAGGAAGTGAGCAAATGCTGTTGAAAAATGAGACTGAGAAACTTGCTCGATGCAGGGCTGCCACAAGCCTTCGGTTTGTATAAAATGCTGTATCTGCAGAGTGCAGCCGAGAGAGGCACACTAGAACAAGGCGTGCCTGTATATGGCTCGGGTGGCATCTCAAGTCAGGGAGATAAGGAGGGATGGTGTAAATAAATGGTCTGCACACAGCTGGGTTCACTTAAAAAAAAAAAAAGAAGTCAAATCTATACCTCACATCACACACCCAGATTAATTTCAAATACAGCAAAGGTTTAAGTGCTACCACCCACTGCTAAAGAAGCTGTAACAGTCCAGACATCACTGGTTGTCACCCGTCTGGGAGGACAGTTGATTCCCAGCACTGGATATTTTCGCACTTTTTGATATTTGCAAATCTAATGGTTAGAAGCACGGTATCTTCTTGTTTTAAATTTGCATTTCCCTGATGACTGCAGTTTAAACAGCTTCTCGTGTGTTTATTGACCATCTGGATTTCCTGTTGTGTGAAGTTGCCTGTTCGAATTTTTTACCCACTTATTTCTATTTGGTTATTTGTATTTTTCATATTGATTATTTTAGGGTTTCTCTTTACTTCCTAGAAAACAGCATATTTTTGTGGGGCAGTTATTTTCTTCTGTGTTAGGGCTTTCTTTTCATTTTATATGTGGCTTCTCATGTGCACCTGTTTATTATTTTGATGGAATCAAATTGTCATTCTTTTCCTTTGTGATTTTTGCTTTTGGGGTTTTGTTGAAGAGGACTTCCTGACCTCAAGGTCACAAGGATATTCTCCTGTATTCTCTTATGAAGAAGGAGAAAGAAAAAAAAAAGAGGAGAAAGAGGAAAGGAAGGATAAGTGGGAAAAAAGGAAACACTTGATTTTTTAAAAAATAGAAGTGCTGGAAAAAATATGAGAAAATTCCTTTTGTAATTTTAAAATGAGGTGACTTTTCTAAAAATGACTCAAAAACTCTAAGTCCTAAAATTGAAAATTGATAAATACTTTAGACTTTTTTAAACTTCTGCAGCAAAGCATACCATAAGCTGACAAACTGATGACAAATTTGTAATTTATATCACAGACCACGCTCCATAACATAAAAAGAGTGCCTAGAAAACAATTAGAAAATATAGTGACACAATAGAAAATTGTCAAAATACATTAATAGAGAGTTGATAGAAAATGAAATACAAAGTACAATTTAATTTTACAAAGTGCAATGTACAACTTAATTGTACAATGAGACAAATACCAAGTTAAAATAAGCTATGAGTCCATTTTTCATCTAGGAGATTAACAAAAATGAAAATTTCGATTACATGGTCTATTGACAAGACAGTGGGGAAACGGTCACTCTCACTCATTGCTAGTAGAAATGTAAATTGCCACAATGCCTATGGAAAGCAATTTGGGAAAAAATTTAATTACAAATACATATACTTTGTTGCTAAGTAGTTCTACCTCTGTGAATGTATCTTACACTTACACATGTGAAAATAAATAATATTATTCATTGCAACATTGTTTGCAAAAGAAAAGGACTAGAATGTTCTATCATTGACAGGGATTAGATTAGAAAAATTGTAGTATGTCTAAACAACAGCAATCTGTGCACCAATAAAAAACAGTGAGGAAGCTTTCTATACCTAAACATCTGTGAAATGTATTGTGAATTGAACAAAGCAAGGTGGGAAAAAATTGGGTAGGAGGCAAATTTTGCTTAAAGAAGTGCAAGACAGGAATATACATTTTTATTGGCTGGTATTTGCCTGAAGTAACTGGCAAATTACAAAATTAATGACAGTGGTTACCAGTGTGTGAATGACAGGGCAAGGAAAACAGGAAAAGCAGATTGATGGAAGGCAGTTTTTGCAGACTTCACATACTTCCATGTTTGTTTTCTAATTTTTGAAAGATGATTTTGTTACCTGTTGAATTGATTACATTTAAAAAAATCAATTTGGTGGCTCAGTCGTTGAAGCGTCCGACTTTGGCCCAGGTCATGATCTCACAGTTCTTGAGTTCAAGCCCCGCGTGGGGGTCTGTGCTGACAAGCTCAGAGCCTAGAGCCTGGAGCCTGCTTCGGATTCTGTGTCTCCCTCTGCCTTTGCCCCTCCCCTGCTTGTGCTCTCTCTCTCTCTCCCTCTCTCTCTCTCTCTCTCTCTCTCTCAAAAATAAATAAACATTTTTTTAAATAAAAAAATAAAAAATCAATTTACTTAAAAATAAAATTAATAATATTGATTTAATTAAAAAAAATAGAAGCCAAACAGTGAAGACTGTACCTTTAACTATCTTTCTACCTGTGTCAGGGTTTGAAAAGTCACACTTTTTAGAAACGTGGTAAGGAAATGTTGACCCTGAAAAAAGTTCCAGTACGCTGCTATGTTTATGTGCCAAAACAAATGAAATTTCCTGAGATATTTCAGGAGAGATATTATAAATTTAAAAATGCTTTTTCTAAAGTAGACTATGAAGAGATGAAATAATTTATGGTAAGCTGAAGCAGTGAAAATATTCCATGCAATGCAAAAATGTCAACTTCAAAATTACTCTGAATATCACGTATAAAGAAAAAAACCCAAGTTTGCCATTAAATGATCAACTGACAACTCGAAGCAGAATATACCGAAATCCCTAACATTTTATTATCATATCTATTTCTTGCAATTCAGAAAAACCATAAAGAATATCATCTAAATCTGTAATTTAATGCCTAACACTGTAACACATTTCTAAAGTAAGTTTTAAAATGAGTCAGCCTTATGAGTCTGAGTGACATTTTGTCACTGATTTAAAGGAAAATGCTGCCTCTGTTAAGATCTTATAATACATATAATAAAGAAAAACACAGTATAAGTTTAGACAAATTTGAGAACTTTATCACCTTACCATCAGGGTGTTAATGCATATGTAAGCACAAATATTTGAACTATTCCTTTCATTATGTCAGATGACAAGAAAGGTGCCTGAAAATTGTCTTATTTGTTCAGGTAAATGAAGTAACGTCAGATCTAGGAGTGATGTCCTTATCATTATAGGATCTAGATGTCAGAGTATCATGGGCTAGAATAACGTTTGTAATGGTGTGAAAATGAAATATTTCAACATTGATGTTTTCCCTGAAAGGATTTATTTTCATGGTTACTCTTTTGCTGTCGGACTAGCTAGCTGGCTTATGGGTCTCACCTACAAAAACAAAACTCTGAAAAAAAAAATGTCTTTAATTAAGTAGAGCAAAGGTAAAGAAACAAAGGGGGTGTTAAAAATGGAGAGATGAGTGAGGAAAGATGTTAATTGGGGCCGACATTCTGTTTGTTAACTCACCTGCAGTTTTAAGGGCTGAATTTTTATTATTCTCACAGAAGAGCATAGAAGGCACACAGGAATGAATGACCACAGGATGGGGCCAAAGGCGAGGACAGTTGAAACTCAGTGAGTGGCAGAACAAAAAGTAAAAGAATAAAAAAAAGAAAAGAAAGAAAGAAAGAAAGAGAGAGAGACATTCTCGAGACATTTCATTACAGATTTTATGGAAATAATCTGATTTAGTCTTCATTGACTTTTCCTAAATCTTCACATTTTAATACATTTTTTAAAAAAGTAATTAATTTTAAGAGGTGAGTGGGGAGGAAGAATACCCAGTACATGGGTCCCAATCAGCACAAGTCCTGCTTGTTCTTGGCCTGCAAGGTACTTGGCCTTGAAGGCACTGTGGCTCCACCCAGGGCTTCAACTTGAACAGAAGGAGAGAAGCAGACTTAGCAGTGAGAGGGGTAATATATGCTACCATATGGCCAGATTCCTTTTATTTGTCAAGAGAAGATAAAAATATGTATTATTCTTATGATACTGAAATATTTTTTTAAAAAGTTGTAAACAACCTTCAAACTAGTTGGCAACCTGTGTGCTTTAATGACAGCTAACCCTTGCACAAAACTTCTTACATGCCAGGCTATGTTCTAAGTACTTTACGTAGCATCATTTCATCCACCAAACAACCACATGAGGTAAATCCTATTTTATCCCCATTTTTAAGATGAGGTAACTGAGACACAGTTAGGTCTATAACTTGCACGAGGTCGCACAACTGGTAAATGGCAGAGGCAGAACCTGAGCTTCAGAACTTTGTTCCAGAGTTCAGACCCTCAAGCACTAAGTTATTCCTATAGGAAAATGTCCCCTTCAAAGAGCTGCTTATAAAAATTCCATTAATTGTAGAACTGAATTCTATACTATACTGGCACTGTGTTGATATTTTTCCATGGAATAATTTTTTTCATTCTTTTAAATCATTTTTTTATTTGGAAAACTTCACAAACCACCATTTCTTTTTTAATTCAAGCACAATTAACATGCTGTGTTACATTAGCATCAGGTGTACAATATAATGATTCAATAATTCTATGCATTACATCAGTGCTCATTAAGATTAATGTACTCTTAATCCCTTTTATCTATTTTACTCATCTCCCCACTAACCTCCCCTCTGGCAACCACGAGTTTGTTCTCTATATTTAGGGGTGGTTTTTGTTTGTCTCTTTTTTCCTTTGTTCATTTGTTTTGTTTCTTAAATTCTAACTATGAATGAAATCATATGGTATTTGTCCTTCTCTGACTGATTTATTTCACCACTGTTTCTAAAGGGCCCAATTTGGAAGAGGGATATTTTGGAAAGGTAAGGTTATTATTAATTAAAGATTTTCTAAAGGTAAAATTCATTTTGGAAAAAAAATATTTTGTGTGTTTTAGCTACCATTTCCCATTTTTTATTATGTAGCAAAATGCTACATGATAATTTTATATGTGCATATTTATATACACTTATACATGATTATACATGATTTATATATAATATACTATGATAGTGGTGTGCCTGTGTGGTGATAAGGCAAAAAATGTAAACAAGCAGCACAATTTGATACCTTTGACTTCAGTCAAGTTACCTAGACTCACTTCAGTTTTTCAGTTTTATTCAGTTTATTAATAAATTTTTTAATAAAATTTAAATTAAATTAAATTGAAAATAAAAATTATAAATAAATGTTTATTCCTTTTATTAATAAACTTTTCAGTTTTATTCAGATATAGTTGACATCACATTGTGTAAATTTAAGATATACAGCAAGATGATTAGATTAATATATATATTGTGGAATGTTTACAACACTAAGATCGGTTAATACATCCTTTACCTCATGTAACTATGATTTTGTTGTTGTTATCGTGACAACATTGAAGTTCTACTTTTACAGTACTATATTGTTAACTATAGTCACCATGCTATGCATTACATCCTTGGAACTTATTCATGTTATAAGTGAAAGCATGTACACTTTGACCCACATTTACCCATTTTCCCCACTCTTCACCCTTTAACAACCACCATTTTGCTCTCTGTTTCTATGAGTTTGCTGTTTTTTAGATTCTACATGTGAGTGAGATAGATTGTACATTATTTATCTTTCTCTGTCTCACTGACTTCACTTAGCATAATACCCTCAAGGTCCATCCTTGTGGTCACAAATAACAGGATTTCCTTCTTTTTTATGGCTGAATAATATACCACATATATATACATATATATATATATGTGTATATATACATATATATATATATCATATACACACACATATATATACACACATATATATACACATACATATATATCATATATATAATATATCATATACATACACATATATATACGCACATATATATACACATACATATATATCATATATATCATATATATCATATATATCATATATATCATATATATCATATATATATATCACATATATCATATATATCATATATATCATATATATATCACATTTTCTCTTATCTTTTCATCTGTCAGTAGACACTTACATTGACCATAGATATCTTGACCATTGTGAGATATTCTGCAATTAACATGGGAGCACATATATCTCTTTGATATAGTGGTTTTCTTCAGACAAATACCCAGAAATGGGATTGCTGGATCATATGGTAGTTCTCTTTTTAATTTTTTGAGGAACCTCCATACTGTTTTCCATAGTGGCTGCACCAATTTACATGTAAATTGATAGAGACTCTCTCAAGCTTTCATTCCAAGGTCTATTGTAAATTCAGAGAATTCATAGACATGGGTTACTCACTAGTGGTTTTACTTGCTCTTGGGTAGTATGGACTATTTTCAGAGGGTTGGCTATTTGCCTTCCACTGGTATAAGCCTGTCCCATCACGTCTATAGGCCTCATTATGTCTATAGGTCTCACATCTGTATCCATACCTCTCAGAGATGTAATTGTAAGAAAAACACCTGAAAAGTCCTTCCTGATAGAATAATCCTTTAGCAGGTCCAATTATTTCAAAAAACTTCTCTCGCAGAGTCCACTGTTGGTTGCAAAAGAAACATCTCTATTCAGTGTATACAGGAAGTAGTAGGTCCTCCATATCTTCTCTAGGAAGGCTACTCCTTTTTCATTATTAAAGTTCCATCTCTTCCTAACATTAGCTATGGGCTCACAGCTATCCTTTCTAAATCCAGATTCTGGCTGACCCCAGATCAAAACCTTAAAATTTCTCCTTACAGTAAGCAGGTGTGATTCCCTAAATTGCCACCATGAAGGATGTCAAACTCTTAATGTTCCTCACTGACATAAGGTAGTGGGAAGTACTATTTAACCCAAACACATACACATGATAGAAAGTCATACTCTGTCCTGGGGTTTCTACTCCTACTCCATGCAGTTTCAGATAGTAGAAAGCTGGTCATTTTTATTGTGCTAAAATCTAAATATTTGAGTCACCCCTACAACCTCCTCCTCGGACCTGGTTGTTCCAGCAATGGAGGGTAAGTGAGAAGAAGTTTGAGGATGTCATTAAGATTCAGTAGACTTTCAGACTCTCAGTTAATTTTCTTCCAACTGAGCCAGGACCACGGAGCCATAGTGAGCAGCATTGAACAGGAAGCCAGCCTTAGCTAGGTAGCACAGAGGTCTCAGATAAAACAAACAAAGCAGGGCTTTGTGAGGTGACAAAAAGGAAATGAGCAAAGTCACACCCTGAGCCCATCAGCCAGGCAGTCTAGTGAGCAGGAAACAAAGCCACGAGACCAATGGCCCCCAGTGGTGAGACTATACTGCACAGGTGACCAAAACAGAGCTAAGGTTGAGTTCTGTCCATGAAGCCACTTTGATGTATTCTAATTGCCTAGAGCAGTGCTCTAAGAAAATAAGGGAAGAGCCTTCCTACTTTTCAACATAGCCTATGGTTTGCAGAAGCTGTTTTTAAAAATAACATGAATCTGATCTTACAAAATATTTTCTGACATGAACAGAAAAATCTGTAAGTTGCTGCTAACAGTACTATTATGTTAGAAGAAGAAAAAATGAAAACAGATTAAAGATTTAACATTCTGCTCAGAACCTTTCTCTTACCAAGGATAAACCCAATCCTTTGGAAGTTGACCACTTTTTATCCTATTCTCAAAATGCAGAAGACCTATGTTGATAATGAAGACTGTGATGGGATTCTGATCCAGGATGCTTCTTAAACAATTAGGTCTAAACAATATGGAAGCTGCATCGAACGTGAACATTAAGGACGTTGTAATCTAAATGTTGAGTAAAGTAAAGAAATAGGGAAAATTTACAATTAAAAGTGAATCTTCTGAAAAAATATTTTTGCCACGTCCATCTGGGAAAGGCAGTTGTACTTTTTAAGATAGGACTGCATGTCCAGATTATATTTTATAAGGGCATGGGAAGATCTCATCCGAGTGTAAGCAAAGGAGAGTAGCCAAGACATCCCTTAATCAAAGAGAGACTGGAACAAGTATAGTGTATGTGGAGAGCTAACAGATGAAATCAGTGTGGGTAAAGTAGACTACATGTATTAAGGAGCAATGGAAAATCTATATAGGTCATGTAGTCCCAGACTTGGCTATGCGGCTGAAGAACTTGAAATTGATAGGTCAAGAGGACATTATAGTTTCTGTAATGGGCGGATACGGGTGGGTGACACAGTGGGAGGGAGATGTTTTAGGAAGCCATGCAGGTTAGGCTTGGGCAAAGATGAGCTGATTTCTGCATATTGGACAAGGCTAAATCCATAATTCTGGCATGTTGTCATAAAGGTCTGACAATAATGGGATATTTGAAAAGGAAAAGAAAGGGTAAATTTGAGAAACATTAAGAAAAAACCCAAGTCCCTGACAGACTGAATATAGAAGAATAAGACAAACATAGCACATATAACTCCACCAATCCTTTATACATAGAAAGCCTATAAAATACTACTGGAAAACTGGGAGAAGTAGAGAGGCTGAGAAATGGGGCCCTGCACAGGGGTACGGGTGCATCCTGATTTATTTTTCATATTGACTATATGATTCAAAGCAGAAACTACTGGCACTTAGCACTGGTTTTAGCATTAAAGAAACAACCTAGTCCTGGGGAGCTTTCACTGTATTTGGGCAAGAATGCAGGGCAGACCGTGGTATGAAACAAACACAAAGAAAATGAAATGTAAACACCTTGATAATGAATAAATGATATTTTTACCACTGAGAGGACTGAAAAAAAGGAATAACACAGGAAGTGGGGGCAGTGGATTAAAATGTCACAACTGGGAAGCAGGATGCTGAACCTTGAGTTATGCGTTGAGAGATTGGAGATAGAGGAAGAGGAGCTGAGTGGGAGCCAGACGCTGCGGGAATCTGCTGATCGGCGGGAATGTGGGCCTGTGGCTGGGGACGCTGCAAAAGTAAAAGTGATATTAAGTTACAAGAACAAGGGCCTGCCTTAGAGGGATGTTTGCAACATGCGGCAAACTGAAAGCAATATTTCTCCTGCTTTCTAAAATAAACGTTATCGTGAACTCATCATGAGTTTGCTCTCATCCTATTCTCTGTGGGGATGGAGACCTTGTCGGCACTCTGTTCTGTCAAACACGCATACTCACACACACACTAATAATTGTAATAAACACTTCTCCTTGCAAAGTGCCACTCGCTGGAGTTGCTATAGGAAGTTTTACACTTGGGAAAATTTGTACAAGCAGGCAGATTTCTCCCTTTCAATCTATACAGTTCTCTTGGTGGCAGGGAGGGTAGGAGGTGGCAGAGAACACAGTAATAAAAACAAAAATCAAGTTACTGTACAAACCAGCATAGAAATGGGATTTTGTTAAAAAGTAAAGAGAATGAGGGGCGCCTGGGTGGCTCAGTCAGTTAAGCATCCGACTTTGGCTCAGGTCATGATCTCAGGGCTGGTGAGTTGGAGCCCCACATTGGGCTCTGTGCTGACAGTTCATAGCCTGGGGCCTGCTTTAGATTCTGGGTCTCCTTCTCTTCCCCTCCTCCACTTGCACTCTCTCTCTCTCTTTCTCTCTCTCTCTTTCACAAATAAATAAACATTAAAAACTTTTTTTTTTGAGTAAAGGGAATGAGAATATGCTTCATCAGCAATGAAGCTGACAGCAGCTGCTAACCATGTGCTTTCTACCACAACACAAAAACTAACCTATTAGGGTGTATGACCAAGTTTAGGTTAGAAAGTGCCTGAGTTCAAACAATGGCTTCTCCGTTTATTGCTTCAAAGACCAGAAAGTGATTTAATTGCCCTATATTCTAATTGTCTCATCTGTGAAATGGTGGTATTATTATCTACCTCATCCAGTTGTTGTTAGGATTAAGTTACCATTTGTAAATCACATAGCACACTGGCCAACAGCAAAAGCTTATAAGTGTAATATAATTACCATTAGGAGATTTTCTTGCTACTTGCTTGGAAAAGGACTATTGGCAAATACTGTTTCCCATTTAATAATATTTTTGAAATGGAGATGATAGGTGTGATGATGAGCCCTTTGGTTCTTGTTGGCTGACCCCGGAAGAAAGGGTTGTCAATCACCAACATTTTTAGGTTCTTGCCAATTTCCTCTTTAATTCTCTTGGAAAGACATTTTTAGGCCTAACAGATATTTAATATTCTTTATAGATAATTAATGTTTCCTTCATACTCTGCATTGTTTGGTTAGAATACATTCCACAACATTAACTGAGCACCTGCCATGTTCTGGGGATGGAAGCAGTGATACGGTTTCACATGTGGTTTCTCTATATGATGTCAAAACAACTGATACCTCAGTCAGAAACAAAAAGTCAATTCACAATTCGAAGTACGGCTTTGATAACACATATTACAAACTATAAAACTAGCTTCATATTAATGAGTATGTCTTTCGTGGGCAAAACACTAATTTACTTATCTAGATTTTTTTATAACATGTATGGAATTTCAAGTTATTGCATCATAATATCAACAAATAGATTATTCCAATCATGTGTCCTGAACAAGCTAATACTGTACTGTGTCAAGGAATTTTGTATATCTGGAAATACATCCATAATTTAAGAAAGATCAGAGTCAATTATCAGTGTCCTCTTTCACCATTGTAACAATGTGCTATTGTCTGTATGTAAAATTATCACCCACTAACACTTGAAAAGCCTTTTGCGTTGTTTCCAACAAGATATTCAATTGAAGGAAAAATGAAATGCGAGGAATTTTTAGTGTATACCAAATTGTATGTTGTAGGAACAAGAAAGTGTGGAAATGCATACACTGTGTTATATTTCCTTGTTAATTCCCGTCACTCATATTACCCAAGAATTCGCTCAAACTTAATCACAAAACATGTCCTGACCTTTAATAAGTAGTAGGCTGCAATGTTAACCTTCAACATTTTGCAAAATTCTTCTTGAAACACTTCCTCTGGAAAACACACCGCTCAAAGTGCTAAAACTGTCTCCTAGAATAACCACAGCAGGACTGTAACAAACCCCCTTTTAAAAACCAAATAAAGTCTTCCGTGGGGGCGGTTCACCGCTTCCCCTTTTTAACATACAGGAACTAATTTAGCTGAGAAGATAAAAGCAAGAGCTGCCTACAGATGTACAAGGAAACTAGATCCTAGGACATAAAACACTTCAGTGGCATGGTGGTCTGGACATTTTCTATAAAAAGAGCCTCCAGACTGAGAATATCCCAAATGTACAGCAAGGAGTGGAAGATCTGTATATATTTGTATTGTAGGTGACAGAAGAAGGAAGAAAAGGCACACTAAACTAGTTTCAATTGTAACTGTCTATGTGTTTTCCAGTTAGGTCATTTTATACTTATTTTCAATGTAATACTAATATGAAGATACCAAGAATTTAAAACTAAGACAAAAGAATTTAGTGTGGTAATCATTTCTTAGTATATACTTAAAGCATTATTATGTGATGTACCTGAAACTTACACATGGTTATATGTCAATTGTATTTCAGTAAAACTGGGGAAAAATTATGCTAAAAGAATAACATGAAAGGCTACTTTGAAACTACCAACAATATCAGAAGAGTAAAGAGCCTAGAATATTCTGTCAGATGACTAAATTCTTGCTTTTCTTTCATGGAAAGACCTCATGAAATATTATGTCTTCTATAAACCCTTTCCTCTTTCAGAAAGACCATAAGATAGGATGCTCATAGAAAGGTCATAGGTCATAGAAAGACCATACATAGGATGCAACTTTCTCACCTAAAAAAAAAAAACCTAAAATTCACTTAGTTCATTACTCATATACAACTTCCCAACTTCATTTGTTCAATTTTTTGGTTATCTACTTGATTATACATCTGTGGGATATATTGTGTGAATTGAGGTAAATTATAAACTGCAAGAATATTGGCTACAAACCTCATTCACTCAACATATATATTTTCTAACAGCGTCATCATGGAATAAATGTTCTATTTTTAACATAATGACAAGAGTGTAGGAAAATGCAAATACATAAACTGCAGATTCTGGCTTTCCTTCCATAGCTCTTACTGAGAAGTTTCATAGGACTATTTGTCAATAAAAGTATATCACATCAATTTTTCTACAAAATTTTCCTTTTAAAAAATATGTGAGAGACAAACACAGTAAGTTCTATTCTTTAGGAGAAAAAACATGGTAAAAAAATGTGCTATTTCCCTAGTGAAGCTTGATTGGCAACATTTTTTTTACTCTATTATTGTCACAAATTATTTCCGAAAGGTGAAACTTTGATAACCATATTAGGAGGAAGTGTGCATGCAGGACTTGATCACATGAGAGCATACAGTTCCGAACTAGGCACAATAGGAAACAAATGATGTATATTTTCAGCATCATTCCCTTCCTGAAAACTCATTATGTATCTAGCTTCTTGATACGCTGCTTCTTGACTTCTTAGGACACCTCAGTGTAATAAATCATCATATTTTCCTTGTACCTCCTTCATAAAATTTGTCTGCACTGGACTCTATCAAAGGTTTCTTTTCTTTTCTTTTTTTTCTATTAATTTTATTTTATTTTTTAATTTACATCCAAATTAGTTAGCATATAGTGCAACAATAATTTCAGGAGTAGATTCCTTAATGCCCCTTACCCATTTAGCCCATCCCCCCCTCCCACAACCCCTCCAGTAACCCTCAGTTTGTTCTCCGTATTTAAGAATCTCTTATATTTTGTCCCCCTCCCTGTTTTTATATTGTTTTTGCTTCCCTTCCCTTATGGTCATCTGTTCTGTATCTTAATGTCCTAATAGGAGTAAAATCATATATTTTTCTTTCTCTAATTTCACTTAGCATAATACCCTCTAGTTCCAACCACGTAGTTGCAAATGGCAAGATTTCATTCTTTTTGATTGCCGAATAATACTCCATTGTATATATATATATACTACATCTTCTTTATCCATTCATCCATTGATGGACATTTGGGCTCTTTCCATACTTTGGCTATTGTTGATAGTGCTGCTGTAAACATTGGGGTTCATGTGTCCTTTCAACACAGCATACCTATGTCCCTTGGATAAATACCTAGTAGTGCAATTGCTGGGTCGTAGGGTAGTTCCATTTTTTAGTTTTTTGAGGAAACTCCATACCAATTTCCAGAGTGGCTGCACCAGTTTGCATTCCCACCAGCAATGCAAAACAGATCCTCTTTCTTCACATCCCCACCGACATCTGTTGTTGCCTGAGTTGTTAACGTTAGCCATTCTGACAGGTGTGAAGCAGAATCTCATTGTGGCTTTGATTTGTATTTCCCTGATGATGAGTGATGTTGAGCATTTTTTCATGTGTCGGTTGGCCATCTAGATGTCTTTGGAGAAGTGTCTATTCATGTCTTTTGCCCATTTCTTCACTGGATTATTTGTTTTTTGGGTGTTGAGTCTGATAAATTCCTTATAGATTCTGGATACTAACCCTTTATCTGATATGTCATTTGCAAATATCTTCTCCCATTCTGTCGTTGCCTTTTAGTTTTGTTGATTGTATCCTTCGCTGTGTTGAAGCTTTTTATTTTGATGAAGTCCCAATATTTCATTTTTACTTTTGTTTCCCTTGCCTCCGGAGATGTGTTGAGTAAGAAGTTGCTGAGGCCAAGATCAAAGAGGTTTTTGCCTGCTTTCTCCTCAAGGATTTTGATGACTTCCTGTCTTACGTTTAGGTCTTTCATTCATTTTGAGTTTGTTTTTGTGTATGGTGTAAGAAAGTGGTCCAGGTTCATTCTTCTGCATGTCACTGTCCAGTTTTTCCATTACAACTTGCTGAAGAGACTGTCTTTATTCCACTGGATATTCTTTCCTGCTTCGTCAAAAATTAGCTGGTCATCTGTTTGTGGGTCCATTTCTGGGTTCTCTATTCTGTCCATTGACCTGAATGTCTGTTCATGTGCCAACAAAGGTTTATTTTCTATCTACCTATTTTGTTTTTTCAGTCCTCACTCTCTAGAAATACATTTACCTTTCAATGGGTATTTTAGGAAATAACTTCTTAACCCAGGGTGATTTAAAAATCTTTCAAATGTGTCAGCTTTCTATATTTTTGATATATCTATTTGGCTAAAAGTCTATAGTTAGTCTAAATATTTTTAAACAAGTTAAAAATTGGATCAACAGCAGCACTGACAATCAAGTGGTTGTTTTCAGTGACTAAGAAGTAATTTCAACTCTCCTGTTTGCTACCTCTGCTGTTTAAAGCATGACAAAATCACTCTTTTATTTGGTCTTATATGTATACTGTCTCTTGAGCTGACTCTGTCAATATCCATGGCAGTTGGAAAAGTTAGGTAACTCTTCACTTTCTCCCAACCTCTGCCCTTCCCCATGGCTAAAGGAAGGTGTGCAGGAAAGTGAAGAACCATCAGCTTGGACTCCTTCTCAAGCTAAGGGGCCAGAAACTGCAGTGTAATGTAGTTCCTTTCTTATTCTGTTAGGCTCTAAGCAAGAAAAACCAATATCTACTCTGCCTAAAAATAGCTCTTAAGGATTTTTTAAATCATCATCAATGCTTTCCTTTGCCACATCCGTAGCTTCACCACATAACTTTGTAGGTCTTGTCATCATTAGGTGAAATGCAGTTCTCCACCCCTTAAATCTAAAATAATCATGTGACTTGCATGGTTCAGTGGTACTTTAGCAAATGTGACACAAACAGAGAATTGAAAATGTTCTTCACTTTGGGATTTGGACTTCTTGTTTATCTGGGAACTTTTCTGCTTACACATGCATAAGCCCTATTGAGTCTATTAAATAATATGAGCAGGTGTGCTGCATGATGTGAGTAGATGTGTCAGTAACATGAGCAGATGTGTATGTGGATGATGCAAGCAGGGATGTGGATGATGTGTGCAGGGTTGCGGATGACGTGTGCAGGTATAATGAGTGATGTGAGTAGATGTTCTAAATGATAAGAGACATGTAGCCCAAGCAGTCCTGTCGTTCCAGCTAATAATGAACCAACTACCTGATATGTTAAAGAGGCCGTGATAAACTGAGCCCCAGTTGAGTTACCATCTGACAACAGACACAGGAGTAAGACACAAGCAGCTACAATCAGGAGCAAAGTGATCATATAACCCCAGTTCAAATCACCAACACAGAGAATCATAAGCTAAACAAACAGTTGCTTGTGTAAGCTTTTAAGTTTTGGTATCGTTGGTAACTCAATAGATACACTGACTCCATCGGAAAGGAAAGGAAACTTGTTTATTAAAGAAACATTTCATTTCTCAGTATTTTTTGGACTCTGCTGTTCCTGAAAATTCATATTTGTCTTTGAGAGAAGTGCATTTGTTTGCTCTTAGCATGTTACAGTTTAATAAACATGTCTGCCATTCACATCAGTTCAATTGTCCAAAGAGTAGGAAAACCAAAGACAACAAAAGGGCTTAGGTTTCAACTGTGTCTCTGATCATCCTAAGGACTCTAGAAGCTTTTGTACAGATGAAGACCTCAGACTGAACAAATGCAGAGAGAAGGAGTTGGACATTGAGAGTCGGATGGCACTTAATGAGAGAAGTGGACGGGTATTATCACAGAGAACTGAAAAACATGCTAGAGAGAGGGTAAGAATCTTAGGGAAGTAGGATCACCTAGGACTTGTGAAACTCACAAGACCATCTTGGGAAGGGCCTAAATTACTTAAGTACCGTCTTTCTGGTACTCTGGGGAAAAGTCCTATTTATCAAGTTTTTAAATATTTCCTATCCTACCTTATAATTGCATTTGAAATAGTTTCATATGTACAATGGAATAAATACTGACAATTTTCCCAGCCTGGGTGGTAACCTGAGAAGGCTACTAGAAGCATCTAGGAAGATATGCATGATCTTACAGAGTACTTAAGAGAGACCGCTAGACTGAATGTCTTCTTGGCCCCTCCTCCACCACCCAGCAGAGGAAGTTGGCTTCTGAAAGAAGGCAAGCAAATATCTGCATTTCAATACCTAGAAACAGTTAAAGGTGTTTGAGGTCCAGAATTACTCAGAAGATGCTAGATAAACAAAATCTCTTTTAAGCAGGTTCCAACTGTACATCTTTTTCACCTGAAATAATCAATTGGCAATTATTCCTGGTTGCAAGGTGGAGAAGTTAATGGACATGAAATACCAAAGCAGTGTGTAGCTAATTTCATCTTCTTTTGAACTACCCTAAGTTATAGCGCCCTCTTCTTCTGAAGCACTATTTTCTTTCTTGTATTATAGTTATTTCTGAACACACCTTCTGGTGCACTGTAAGCGATTCAAAAGAGACAGTCATTTATGCTAGTCATTAATGAATACCCCCCAGCACCCAGAACTATACATTATTTTGAGTAGTTTTTCAATATTATTTTGACTTATTTAAATGAATAGGTAAGTGAATACATTCCTCAGTATTTACACAATCAGCAAATGCCTGAATGAATGAATTAAATTAATGAATAAAATTATTTTACTTCAAGAGCAAAGAGAGCTATTGAGAGGCCCTGAATATAGTGAATAAAACCTGGAAAAATGAGGTAACTGGTGGCTTGTTAAAACAGGTCTCAAACAATACCCTCTGTCAGGCACCATTAGTTCAGAAAAGAATCACACAGACATCTAGTTTAATAGCTTATAAGATTATAAACTCCATTCACTTTAGCAAGGAAAAAAAATTCACCTTTAAAAATAATAATTTTTGAATATCTCTCCATGTCAAAGGCATTCATGTATATTTAATTTTCTACATCAAAAATAATGCTGCCAGGGGTGCCTGAGTGGCTCAGTCGGTCAAGTGTCCAACTTCGGCTCAGGTCATGATCTCGCGGTTCGTGAGTTCTAGCCCTGAGTTGAGTTCTGTGCTGATAGCTCAGAGCCTGGAGCCTGCTTCAAGTTCTGTGTCTCCCTCTCTCTCTCTCTCTGTCCCTCCCCTGCTTTCACTCTCTCTGTCTCTCAAAGGTGAATAAATTTAAAAAATCAAAATCAAAATAAATAATGCTTCCAAGACAAAGTAAAAGTAGGGGGCACTAAATTGAAAAACAAAGACCATTCTAAGCTTTTTTTCTCCCCCTAGGGATAATAAGGAATATGGGTGTCAAATTCACTTACCTGATAGAGAATGTGCCACTTTCTCACCCTTCCTCCTCCTTGGACATTCTTTTTCCATCCTTTTTTATGCTTTGGGAAAAATCCAAGCATATCACAAGATTATTAGGAAGGGTTCTGAAACTTCACACCTCTTAACAAGACAGGAAGAGAATCTTTCGTCTCAATACATAAGAATCTGAATTAAGTCATTTGAAATTACTTACATCTCAGTCATTTCAAATTCTTTAGAATAATAGTACAGACTAAATTATCTCTTTCAAACAATTCCATAAGCAAGATACAGGAATTGGTAGGTGCTTATACATTTCCTTGTCTCTCTAAAATTACAACCTCCAAACCTTCTGATTTTGCCCCAGTAAGATAAATTCAAAGACCTCATCTCCTGCCTTTAGCATTAATTTGAAAAATGACTCAGACACCTTCTCAAATGTATAGACCTTTCTAAAACGGCACGAGGCAGATTTAAATGGGCACAATTTCAAAGCTGAGCAAAAAAGATTAAATGTTCATACTACAGATTGAACATCTGAAGAGATTTTAGGTTAAGTCCCCTTTGAAAATTCTGCCCTTGAGAGAGAGTTCACTTTTCATCACACATTTAGATTTTCATTTCATTTTTGCTACTTTCTTTTTTTTTTTTTTTTCAACGTTTTTTTAATTTATTTTTGGGACAGAGAGAGACAGAGCATGAACGGGGGAGGGGCAGAGAGAGAGGGAGACACAGAATCGGAAACAGGCTCCAGGCTCCGAGCCATCAGCCCAGAGCCTGACGCGGGGCTCGAACTCACGGACCGCGAGATCGTGACCTGGCTGAAGTCGGACGCTTAACCGACTGCGCCACCCAGGCGCCCCTCATTTTTGCTACGTTCATAGAGCATTCTGAAACTATTTCTCCTCTTGTGGTTATACTTTAACGCTAGATCTAATAGCAGAAAGCACCCCCCCTTATCTTAAACATGAGCACAATTTGTATAAATTAATTTTATTTCCCTCCTGTTGTAGAATCTCAGTGCAAATGTCTATAAACAGATTTCCAAGTTATCTCTCCCATATTTAGGTTTGAACAGTTCAATCCTTCATAAATACAGATTTGAAAATCATTCCCAGAAATCCTTTAAAGGATTTCTGTAAAGTAGCCTATTACATTTCATTTTGAATGACTGCAATTTGTTGGAACAGCAAGCAATAAGACTACACATATTTGCATATACACTGAAAAATTACATAATCTGAAAGTTCTCTTTTACTAGCAATTTAGTAACACATTATACCACATTGCTCCTGCTGGAACTACAAAATGTAGCCTTTCACAGAATGCTGAATTTTTCTGAAATAATGTTTTTAGGTAATGGCTTTTGAATTTTGGATAACACTGGCCATAGTCTAGAACCTACCCCTTTGCTATCTAACCAAAGACACAATTCCCCAAAAAAGAGTCCTTAATGAAATTAGCTCCAGCTACAGCAAAAAAGAGGAAAGGAAAGAAAAAAGGAGAAAGGAAGGAAGATAAGAAAATAAAACAGGAAAAGAGAGAAATAAAGAATTCTCTTCTGGTTTAATGGTATAAGAACAGTACTGAATTTCCAACTGAGACTTCCCTGGAAGTCAATATAGAACAAAGAAACGAACGTCTTTTATATACAAATATCTCTTCAAGTTATGTCTTTGAAGTAAAATGTGGAGAACTACATGAATAGAATCCATTACTGTGACCAATCACAGAATCACAGACTGCCTCACCAATATTAAAATCATTTACTGAGCACACTATAGACTTGGAATTGTCTTAAGAGATATCTATGAAAGAAAATATCATTTCAAGATCGTTTCTGATAAACAAATTCCAGTTAGCTGATGTGAGTTTTTCTGCACATGAAAATCATATAGAGGGACATCAAGGTGACTCGGTCGGTTAAGTGTCTGACTTCAGCTCAGGTCATGATCTCACAGTTTTTGGGTTTGAGCCCCACGTCAGGCTTTGTGCTAACAACTCAGAGCCTGGAGCCTACTTCAGATTCTGTGTCTCCCTCTCTCTGCCCCTCCCCACTCATTCTCTCCACCCCCCAAAAATAAACATTAAAAATAAGAAAATCATATAGAAAAGCTATAGACAATAAAAGTCCACACACACACAACAAAGATGGCGTGAAAAGTCAGATCTTAAAATAAGATTTATACCCTTGTGGTTTATGAGGTGAGGAAAAAGGAATTTAAATTTGAAAAAAATTATTTTTGATAATAAAATTGATAACAGCTATAGTCTCAGTTGAAAGAACCAGAATATATGTAGAGTTCCTTGAAGGGTATTTAATTGATCTGCTTTTTTTTTTAATATTCATTTTATTTTTGGGAGACAGAGAGACAGAGTGCAAGCAGGGGAGGGGCAGAGAGAGAGACAGATACAGAATCTGAAGCAGGCTCCAGGCTCTGAGCTGTCAGCAGAGCCTGACGCGGGGCTCGAAACCACAAAGTGCGGGATCATGACCTGGGCTGAAGTCGGTTGCCCAACTGACTCAGCCACCCAGGTACCTAGATCTACTGCTTTTGATACATGGCCTTCAAACCTTTTTTTAGCCATGAGCCACTGGTGCAAATCAAAAAGAAAAGGATTAGACCTGATTCCAAGAGCTGCCCTAGTATCTGATAATTTTTCAGTTTCTATCTCCATGCATCCTTAAAATGAAACCCCCTAATTAAATCCTACCAGAACAAAGGGAGAGAAAGGAAGGATGGGGGGGGAATAAAAAGAGAGGTGCGGGCAGTGTTGACTGTCATTATCTCAGGTGATCTTCCTCTCTGGCAAAAATCTTACCCAAACCTGATCCTTGCCCCACTCTGTCACTCCAATACAGCTAGTCACACCTGAGCCAAGCCTTTAAAATTTTTATTTCTATTCTCCTCTCTGGTCACAGCACCTTTCCCCCATGACATTGTCACATTCCCTTTACTCTTGTCTTTCTACCCTATGGAAACATCTATTTCCTCTAAGTCAAAGCTTTAGGGCATCACTGTCATCCCTAACCTGCCGAGATCTCATAAATTTCCTAAACCGGTATTTCCAAACCATTTGCATGACATAACAGAAAAAGATATCATTTTTCTTTTTATATTTTAATTAAATTCAGAATTTTATCTTAATATATTAGATGCTGAAGATTGTGCCACTGGAGATAATAAGCCTGAGGCCTCTGGCTATCCTGGCAGTGCTCTGCCTGTGGATGACTAAGATCTCCACCTTAGCTCATCAGTGTGTGGTCACTACAGAAGACAGTGCAAGGTTTTTTTTTTTTTAAATTTTTTTTAATGTTTATTTATTTTTGAGACAGAGAGAGACAGAGCATGAACGGGGGAGGGTCAGAGAGAGGGAGACACAGAATCGGAAACAAGCTCCAGGCTCTGAGCTGTCAGCACAGGGCCCGACGCGGGGCTCGAACTCACGGACCGACCGCAAGATCATGACCTGAGCCGAAGTCGGAGGCTTAACCGACTGAGCCACCCAGGTGCCCCGACAGTGCAAGTTTTTAAGGAGAAAAAAATCTGAAGGCCCTGGTTTGAACCTTTTTGTTGTTGTTGTTAATACCCTCAAATTCCTTACCACTTTATTCTCTCAACCAACCTCTCCCCAGCCCTACAACAATATATTTCACTATGGCCTTCCTCAGCTACTAAATCTAAATTCTTAGCTACTCTGGAGAAAAATCACACAGTAATGGGAGCTGGTACCAAGGAAAATTATCAAGGTATCTCAACTTCAGACAGGACCTTAAGACCATCTGACATTCTTTTGATGGACATCTAAGCAATTCTCTTCAACTTCATGATAGCATTTTAAACCTTCACCACTCTCTTAAGAGAATTCTCTTAAAGATCTCAAGTCTGAGTTCTGAAAGACTCTTCGGTCCCCTTCACAGAGAGATAGAAGCCATCAGGTAGGTATTGTCACGTCCCCCTAGACACACTTGTACCCAAATCCTGGAACTTCGTGTTGTCTCAAGTTTCAGTGGAAGAAAAACCCAACTATAGGCTAATTCCATTCACCCTCCCCTCAGATTGCACTTTCTCTGAATTCCTTAAGGATATAGTTCTTTATCCCTTCCTACATCCTGTCTATTGGCTCTTTCTTTTAAAAAAAAAATTATTTTTGAGAGAGAGAGGTGCAAGTGGGAGAAGGGCATAGAGAGGGTGGGGGAGACAGAGGATCTGAATTGGGCCCCTCGCTGACAGCAGCAAGCCCGATGCAGGGCTCAGCTCACAAATCTTGAGATCATGACCTGAGCTGCAGTTGAATGCTTAACTGACTGAGCCCCCCACGCACCTCAGTTGGAACTTTCTTAATCCAATGTTTATTAAAAGGACTTTCTCAGGTCCACATTCCCCTATTTGTCTCCTCAC
Source organism: Panthera uncia (assembly GCF_023721935.1). Lineage (NCBI taxonomy): Eukaryota > Metazoa > Chordata > Mammalia > Carnivora > Felidae > Panthera > Panthera uncia. Next base: position 64,855,301 of record NW_026057577.1, read on the forward strand.
CATAGCCGTACTTCATGAAAGGAGCAGGAAACACACATTTCACACATCTGAAATGTGTCTGCCTCTTGTCAATTCATTGAATCTGATCCTGTCCAGATCACTATTAACCTCCTAATTCCTCTGTCCATTGGGCACCTTCGGTCTGGAGCTTCCCAGCCCTTACCCTAGCCAATGAGACCCTTGACTCCCTTTGTCAAACTCTCCCCTCTTTTGATTGCTGTGGGACCACTCTTTTCTGATTTTCTTTATGCCTTCTCAGATGCTGCTTTTCAATATCTGTTTTGAGTCCCTCTTTTTCTTCCACCGTCATTCTCCTTTAAATGTTAGTCTACTTCAGATGTCATCCTGAGTCATCTCTTCTCATTTGACATTATTTTCTCTACAGTTTCAGAGCAATCTAACTTCCTAGTTTTAAATGCTACCCAAAGTCACTTTAAAACCTTTACTTCTCTGCCTGTATGATTATAATGGAAACATCTTAAGGTAGGGGATTCTTTTCTTATTTATCGTTATATTTCCAACATCTAGCATTATATGATCAATAATATTTATGGAATGAATGAAGGAATTCACATCTATATTTTTATCCCTGATCTTTTAATCTCCAAGATTGTTTATCACACTGCCTACTTTCTCTTTCAACTAAGCTGTTCTCCAGATGTCTCAGGCACATATTTCACCCTGAACTCATCACACTTCTATATATTCCTTGTGGTGTTCGGATAACAGCCACTCAGTTTTGGTGAATGAGTCAAGGTGACTGTCAGCATCCACATCTTGGTATGTAGTTTTGTGGTTCTATGCCCTAGGAGTTATTTTTGAAAAATAAATTATGTTGGAAGAATATTTCAGAATTTAGTGATTTATACAGGGGTACAAATGTAACCCTTCAAAGTGTATCCAGGGATTACTGATCTTGTAGTATACCATAAACCCACATCTTGCTATATTTGAATATCTGTTGTTTAATCTTCTTAGAACTACTGCCATGCTTCCTCAACGCCTTCTCTTTAAAAAAAGTGAAAATAGATGAACTGTCAGTTCTTTCATGGAGATCTTCTTACTTTTTGTCTTCCTCTGCCCAGACTGGAATGGGTCTAGATGCCACCTGTCCAAAACTCCCAAGTCTTGCATTTCTCATAGAAATAGATCACCTACTATAATAATTACCTGTTGATATCTTTGTGTCCTTTGCTAGGTAATGAGCTTTTAAATGACAAGAAGGTTGTCCTTCTCCCTCATATTTTCTTATTTCTTATATTCTGTATCCTCTGATATAACCACAGTGCCTCACACAGAGTGAGTACTTAATAAATTTGGGTAAATAATACTGGCAACTTGGGGATTTTGCTGATGAGATTAAGTAGATAGAATAAAATTATAAACAAATAGATCAAAAAGTTAAAACAGAAGTTCTTATCTGAAATACAATTTGTATGTTTACATTTACTGATTTTCCAAAAGGGTGCTTGAGATCATCCTTAAATTTAGCAAGGAGAGGTATAATAAAACAAAGTTATTTAATTGAGTGATCCCACACAGCTCCTTAAAGTGACATGGTGAGTCTTCATCACCTACACCCTACACTTTCCCATAACACTGTCCTTTCTGCCTTTCCACATTTCCTCCTTCCCACCTGGAACGTGATCTTGATGACTAGAATTCTGACAGTCATTTGGGGGCCTTAAGATAAGAGAATTACAAACCTCTATCCCGACATGTTTGAGCCACTCGACCAGCAAGCACCTACTTCCAGACTACTCACCACAAGAGAAAAATAAGCCCTACTGTGTTTAAGTCACTATGACTAGTAGTCAGATTAGTTATATTAGCCATATTCCTAGCTGATGGAACAGCCAAGCACCTGATATTATTCAAGCAATTTGAGACATCCCTATTGCCCACATCCTTACCTCCTCATATTCCTCCTGCTCCCTTAACATATATACCGCCACAGCACAGCACTCATACATATACACATACCTCATTCATCAGCTGGCCTAAGCCTGAAATTCCACAATTTGAGATTCATTTCCTTCGTGTAAGTCTTTGATCTTTTCAAAATGTGAATGTCCCTAGAATTAGTAACACGTAAACATTAGACACTTATCCTTACAATAGACTTTTAGAGCTTGTTAATGATGTTGCCTGACACTTTGCTAGGAATCCACAAGTGTCTACATAAGACACAAACACTGCCTCAATGAAGTTACACTCCAAAGATAAAGTCATTCCTGAAAACTAACGTTAAAAACAGAGTCTAGGTGCTCAGAGAGAGGTGTGGACTTGTGTTATTGAGACATGAAGAAGGTAAACCAAATTCACTATGGTGAGCAAGGGAAAATTTCCCAGAGGAAATTCCATTTCAGTTGCATAGTCAGGACCAGTAAGAATGAGACTATGTGCGTGTGCGTGTATGCGTGCATGCGCACAGGATCAGAGGGAAGAGGTCAGCAGAGGGGACATTCTGGGGTACTGCAGGAGAGAAAAGGAGAAGTCCTGTGTACAATTTTATGAGTTTAAACTTTATGAAGTTAAAGAAAGCTACTGGAATATCCGAATACATGGTGTAATATGATTAGACTTGCATTTTAAAAGATTATATGTTTCAGTAATGTGGAGAAAGAATTACAGGGGAATAAGGCAGGAGATAAGGAGTCCAAAGAAGTTACCTCAGAAGCCAAAGTAAGCATGGATAAAGGTCTACAGCAGTAGCAGATGCTGGAACAGTATGGCTCGTGAGAAGGCAATGACTGGGAAATACTTAAGAGATCAGATTTTCAGGATTTGACAATTAAGTGGATTGGAAAAGTGTACAAGCATAGAAGTTGGGAATGCTGCCTAGGTTCCTCACTTGAGCAGCAATATTTATAACTATCCATACTAAACTTTAATAGATTCCAAACAAGTGGACAAGTTGAATTTTCAACACAAGCCACTCTGATTCCAAAACCTGTTAGATAAACCAGCACTGCCTCCTACTACCAAAACAGCAAACATTGACATATTTAATATTAAGAAACAGCATTTTGGTGGGAAACAACAGAGAGAATAGATTCACCTTATTTATTTTTTTTAATTTTGCATATTCTGTAAGACAGTCTTCACATACAATTTCTCCCGGTATTTCCAAAATCTTTTCAACTACTGAAAAGAGTGAGACTGATGGAGATATTAGAGGCTGGTAAATAGTATTTGGCCAGATGGGTTACATGAAATCCCATAACAGGGACTTAGATATGCTGGTATGGGGTTAAATATATGTGACCGGTTTCAAAATGTCCTTCTGAAATATACCAAATATTCTGAGTCCATTGCTATTTCATTATGCTTCCACTTTTCTCCCTTCCCCCATGAAGCCTGAATTTTCAGTCATTAGTCACTGTGGAATGTGAGATTCTCTCAAATGAGGTTTCATTGTGACACCATCACAATTTCACCTTTCCATAGCTGAAATAATTTGAGGCATCCATATAATAACCAACACTAGAGATGTGTAAATAATCTGTCACAGGCCGTCAGTGATTAGAATTGTTTGTCTAAAAATGTCCTTAGGTCAGCTGGCAGGATGCTGTTCATCTAACCTCTTCCCATTCTGGTTTTGTTTTGTTTTGTTTTTTTTCCATTTGCTGATTTCTCACAGGATGTGAATTTGACTTCAATGTGACAGAGCTATGAAGAACTTTTTACAATTAACCAAGACCATACTGCTTAGTCCATATTTCATTCATCTTTAATTCTTAAGTGAAATCTGTTGATGTTTATAAAAGATATCTTCATGGCATCTAATGATCCCTTGGTTCCTCAAAAGATGACTTCTTAGTCATGGAAACATGTCTTCGTCTTTGTTCTTCATCTTTCTTCCAAGTAGCCCTACTCATAAGAAAAGAGCTGGTTTATTCTAAGAAGAATGAGAGAGATCCTTAGCTATCTAACTTTGCTAATCTCCTGAAATATAAAATATTTGAAAATGTTTCAGCTGATCCCTAACACATTACACCCATGTAGGCAAAAATCACTGACATTGAAAATTAAAATCCTGCACTATTTTAAAATGCATATTTTGTTCACTACACTGATAATGAGTTCTTTTTAAAGGTATCACCGATTCAGGCACAAGTCACTAGCTGTCAAAAAATGGCAGATTGCTCTTCTGATAAAGTGACACAGCATGAAATACATCTTTGAACGTAGGCTCCTATTTAAATTGTGGAGCTCACACCTAAGGAAGCAATACCATTAATTGGAAAATATCTCAAGAAAGATCACCATAGGTTGCAACAATATAGGATTCACTTATGGCTTTTGGATGAAAAGAATAAAAGAAAATAATGTTAATTTTCTCGTCAGTCCATACAAACAATTAAATGTGTTTTTAATGTGGGGAAATACATTTTTTTCTGGTTTAGCTATAGCAGAAAAGCTGCCACTTTGAAACCTTTTCCATTTTATAAGATTCTTCTTTTATAAAGTTCTTTTACTTCAGTTCTAAACCATCATAGTCTTGTATTAAATTGCCTAAAGATAATAATTGCCACTCTTCCAAAAATGCCTTGAGGTCTGCCCTGGTTGGAAGGAGAATGAGGGTGTGTTTTTCTGCTGGAAAGAGAGGGCTGGGTTTCTTTCTACTTGCACAACCTGCTATATGACAAACAGCCTCCTGCTGTAAAGATCTAAATTCAGATTCTTCCCCAGATTACTCGTTTGGGTTTTTGCTTGGTCCTGGAAGAGGAGCATTGAATGTTTTATACTGAAAGTCAAATTTAAGTTGAAGCAAAGACAAATGAAGAGGATGAAAAGCCACACTTCCCCCACGACACCAACTGTATCTATCCTAGAAAGCGGTACAAAGTTAGTGTTGTCGCCAAAGCACTTCATAGCTCCTGTTCATTCATCCCCAAATGCCGTTCATTAGGATTTACCAACTCTAATCTGAAATCAACCTTATTCTCTTGCCAAAGAAGGCTGGACATGTAGAGGTATCTAATGGGAAAATCAATTTTGGTGAGGATAGCTAAATAGCACATCGTTGATATAATTATCATAGTGGCAATACTTCTAAAAATCCACAGATGAATTGAAATAAAGACATTCCCACTAGAGGTACTTAGGTGGCTCAGTCTGTTAAGCATCTGACTTTTGACTTCGGCTCAGGTCACGATCTCACCATTCATGACTTTGAACCCCACGTCAGTCTCTATGCTGACAGTGATAGCCTGTTTGGAATTCTCTCTCTCTTTCTCCTTTTCTCTCTCTGCCTCTCCCCACTCTCTCAAAATCGATAAATAAACTTGAAAAAATCTTGAAAAAAAAAAGACATTCCCACTATAAGAAAAAAATACAAGTATTCAATGTGCTCTAGTTACAATAGTCTTTATGTTTTGACATTTTAAACTGATCTTCCCTAATTGATGACAGAATCCCCTAGTCCCTTATAAAGACAAAGATTAACCATGGAATGCCCTCCCAATCCTTTCCTCAGAGATTGAAAAGTAATATGAGGAAAATTAGAGTTCATATCTCCTGAGCTTCATCTTGTTGTGAAGATCTGGCCAGCAGCAAACATTCTTTCTCCCCTTACCGCATTCCATTGCCTCCTGATCCATCAAGGACACAGTCTAAAGTGTCCAGTTCAAGACAAAAAGGAGCTCAAAACATGTATTCAGAACCAAGATGAATTTACCGAGTTAGGTTTTTCCAAAGTGAGCAGCTCCCTTTCAATGCATGCAACATTTATCAAATCAGCCTACAAACAATGTCCTATAGATCCTGTAGAGGAAATAAAAAACATTATGCATGTGGAAACTTAGATCTAGCAAGAAAATACCTAAGTATGCAAATATGTGCTATAAACATAGTCAACCTTCAGCTCTCAACTTAACCATTACCTCAGAAATGCTTTCTTATTCCTCTCTCCTTGTTAGTCCTTAGCCCTTCTCCTAGCACACTTTTGCTTGCCTTTATAACACTGGCTGTAATATGCAATTATGTATTTACTTCATATTAATTTGTTTTATATTTGTCTTCCCCACTTAATTGTATGTTAGAAAGAGGCAAGAATGGCTTTCTCTGGCATTTTTTTCCCTTTTTCTCACTGTTACTCAGAATTTAGCACCAATGCTTAGCACTGTCAAGGGGTGGGTAGAAACGGATGCATGCAAGAACTTGATTCAATAACCAAAAATGAAGTATAAGTAAAGTAGAATTAATTGATCTGGGAAGACTTGGGAAGATTCCATAGCACAAGGAAAATTTAGATTACTAGGATTTCAACATTCAAAAGGAGAGGGGAAGAATGCATCCTCACTGGTTGAGGAAAAAAATGTGAGCAAATACAGAAAAGGAGGAAAGTGCAGGGAATAATTCTGGAGGACTGGGTTAGGTCAGAATATATAATTTATGAGGATGGAAGTAAAAAATAAATCTGAAGGGAAGTTAGGGACTACTTGTGGAGGTTCTGGTTGACATACTAAGAATTTTGGCATGTGACTTTACAAAACTTAGGCATGAAGGGTTTTTTGGTTTTGTTTTGGTTTTGGTTTTTTGTTTTGTTTTGTTTTGTTTTGTTTTTTTGATCCTGTATGTATGTAGCTCCATTTCATCTCAAAAATAGATACAACAATGCTATACCAACTTTAACAAATTGATTCAGGAAATACTATATATGGTTTTTTTCTATTGAAGATGCATTGAAAATTTTTGATACCATTCATGTTGACTACAAAACCAATATAATATTTAAATTTAAACTGATGAGAGATAGAACATAGGGCTGGATTTATGCTGTTTCTTCTTGGTCATTGTTTTCTTCCTCTGACATTTTATGAATAATTAGACTTTAATGAAACATACATCACCCCAAAGGTTGAACAGTCTGCCACCAGCTTCCATGGTTGAGTTCAGATGTCTGTATACTTGAATTAGCATGTGGGAAATGTGTATTTCCTTTGCTGAAATTAATAGTAGCATTCTTTGTCCCATTGGGTCAGGGTCTGCTCCCATCTTGCTTTTAATGAACATCGTTTTTCCCATGGGTCCAGTGTTGGGACAGGCTCCTGTGCCAGGAGGAGACACATGAAAAATTCCTGAATTAAACATAATGGTGCATCAAATTGAGCCTTTCCTATTCCAGGCAATTAGAATGTGTTACTCTGTCCTCCTATCTATCTCTGCTGCCTTCTGTACCCATGGCTTTTTGATCTTTGGATTTGGCCTTTACAATTTGTGACTTTTGTTTCCAGTTTGGTGTTTTACTTCTTGACTATCCTGGCCTTCAAAGTCTATATATGCGTTGAACTGTTTGCTTTCTTAATTACTTCTTTGACCTGATAATAGTGATAAATACAGTAAAGCCCAACAGGGTACTTGATATCTGCCAATTGTTATATGAACATTATGGCACTGAAATAGTCCTTCAAGGTGTGGATCCCTATTCCCATTTTGGAATGGAAACAGAATTTCTAAAATGATAAATAACTTTGTCTAAGTCACACAACTGGTAGATGGCAGAGATAGAATTTATACCAGTTCTGTCTGCTTCGACATCTATTTTCTTTTCTAACCTACCACATTAACACTAAAATTCCTGCTTCTTAACTCCTGCACATCTAAGCTCTTCATTTCCTACCAGTTTGCTGACTCACAGCCTGGGATAAACCTATAAAGTCCCTTTTTCCAACTATAACTGATTTATGAAACTGGGGAAATGAAATCAGGTTGCAGTTTTTACCTAGTCTGTTGGAAAAACACTGACTATAGAGTCAGAGACATTAATTAGAGTCCACTCTCTTTAGTTTCATATACACTACAAGCCTTTTGGAAAGCTGTTTACCCATTCTGAACACAGATGCCTCAACTACCAAATTAAAGGACTTCACTAGATAATATATATCAAAACCATCAGGCTTTCTCTCTGGGGCATGCACTCCACCCATCTGTGCTGGCACAGAGACAGGCTCTATCTATCCAGTTCTGACCCCCTACCATATATGAAATCATATCTTCCTTGTGCTTTCTTGACCAGGCAACAGTTGTCACTCTTTTTTTTTAAAAGGATAGAGTGTCCCCTTCATGAGAGAACCCCTGGAAAATCCTTTCAGATTTCAGTACCTGGAAAGGCTTACGTTCTTGTAAGTAATGCTTCATATATTAACTCTACAGATACTATGAACTTTTAAGTCATCAGATTCTTTCCTTGTTTTGGCTGCTAGAAAACTCAAAACCAACTGTTGGCCTGCCTCCAGGAACTATTAAAACTCTTATGGCATGCTTTTGGTATGCTAAATTTCTATCCAATTTCCCTTACTATTTATTATTTACTTTTGTTTTGATTGCTACAACTATTCATTTGTTCTCCTTATCCTGTATATGGTCTTTATTGCTGTAAGTACCTTTGAAAATATTTTTGAATTAGAGAGTGGGGCAGAAATGTATACTACTGATTGAATAGTAGATAGGTGCAATAGGTAGACTCACAAATAAACCAATAAATAACTATAGTATACCAGGACTTTCTTTTCTGCAGTTACTGACCAAACAGTACATTTTAGTTTTAACATGCTTGGGTCTTGATTATTCCATAAAAGCTTATACAAGTATCGAAAAGCGACATTGCCTTTAGCAAACTGAAAACACCTTCAATAGTAGAATCATTAAAAATTATTACACCACAGAATAAAATCTGTCCGATTTTCATTAGGACTTTGTGTAAGACAAAAAGTGATGTGTCAATTTTACCTGGAAAGTAAATCCTCTGTGTTTTTGTTGATGCCAGCCAAACTGAAAGGAATCATAGCACGGTCAAATCAATCAAACAGTTAGCCCTTATTGGGATTATGATTCAACAGTACGTACACACCCATATATAAAAGACCACTTTGTTAAGAATGGGGACACCACAGCCTTATAGGAATAATCCATTTGGATTTATAAAAGTCTTGATCCAGCTTAGAACTCTGAATCTCATAGAATCAAACTTCTTAGATGCTTTTCCTCACCCTCCTCTAAAGCAAATCAAAACACTCCTATTTCCATCTGGATTAGAAAAAAAATAACAGCCTTTTCATTAGGTTTGGTGTTTAAAGAACTAACTAGTAAGAAAACATTGAGTGTGCTGCAACTGGTACTGAATTTGAAACCTGCAGAAATTCCTCTAAACTTTTATTTTACTCAAAGCATGTTTATTGATCAACTACCATATGCCAGGCCCTGTGCTAGATACTGAGAATACAGTGATAAATAAGACAGAGTATCTGTCCTCTTGGATCTTACATTCTACTAAAGTGAAATGGTAAGAGTGCAGTGCAATACAGACAACACGGGGGGGGGTGGTAATAAAATAAAATAACTGTAGGTATTAATAAAAATTAAAAAAAATAGAATGGAACAATAAGATTACATTAGTATATAATTAAGGAAACAGGCTATTCAAAACAAAGGTAATGAATTAGTGGAAGAGCTGAAGAATCAAATAGGGTGGTGAGATTTCCAGAGACTAGCAAAAGCAGAACATCATTACCACTCCTAGGCTGGAGGGACAAAGACAGTAAGTCAAATTAACCACATTCTAAATACTGTGGTCACCTGGAAGAAGCTGAAATCACACTGCACATGAAGGAGTGAGCGGGAGCCACAGAGAAAAAAAATAGGCATCGCTGGAGACACCACTCCAGTCAGAGGGGCAGGGAAATTCCTTCCATCTCTGCATCAGTGCCATCCATTGATCAAATGTACCAGGAAGCCAGCTGACATGCCAGCCTGGAAAATACCACCTGCAGTAGTCAGCACCACAGTCCAGTAGTCTGGTGGGAAATGGGCAAGGAGGGGATTTGAAGTCAAACAAGATTAGGCTTGCACAAGAATAGAGAGTGACCAGGGATGGTCAGATTAGGACGTGGGATGGGATGGGATAGTTGGGATGGTCAGATTAGGACGTGACATTTGAGCAGGGACCTGGAGATGTGAAGGACAAAGCCATAGGGAGATCTGAGAACAGCATTCCAGGCAGAGTAACAGCAAGTTCAAGTCCCTGAGAGAGGAAAAGACCTTGTCAAGCCTGAGCAAAGACATGAAGATGACATGCGAGGGGGTGATAGGAGATGTAATCAGACACCTGGTTGGAAACAGCTCATTGTAAGGCCTTGGGGAGTCACAGGAGAGTTTAGGTTTTATTGTACTGAGTAAAGAAATGTTGACTTGTCTTCTCTATTTGCAAAATAGGCACTGTGGAAACTGAGCATAATACTGCTTAAAACTCGCCTGCCAATCTTAGGGAAAAATGGCTCAACTCTGATCTTTTAGGGGCAATAATAAGACCTGGAGCAAAATTCTCCAGCTATGCTCCTTGGTTACATCTCCTCAACCTTTGCCTACAAGTCTCCTCATCATCGCCAACAATGCACACATATTCAAATTAATTGGAGGAGATTTGTGAGGAAGCACCCAGAGAGAATGCATCCTTAACTATCACACTCTTCATCCTATGTAATGTAAGGAAAGTTTCAGTAAACTTCAAGCTGCCGACTTAGCTGCTGATAAACATTCTGGCATCCTCGTTTTCTCCTGATTCTTTCTAAGCACCATAGTTAGGAAATTTCTATACCTTGGTTTATTACTTTGTTGTTCTTTATTTTTTTTAATGGTGATTTTTTTTAAAGTAAGTTATTAACGAGAAATTTGAACTGTATGGAGACGGTCTTTTGTCACATATAATATTGCCATTCGGTTGTTAATGACTTTAGGCACTATAATTTTTTTTTAATGTTTATTTTTGAGAGACAAAGCACAAGTGAGGGAGAGGCAGACAGAGAGAGGGGCAAAGGATCAAAGTGGGCTCCAAGCTGTCAGCATAGAGACTGACCCAGGGCTCAAACTCATGAACTGTGAGACCATGACCTGGGCCAAAGTCCAATGCTTAACTGAGCTACTCAGGCACCCCAGGCACTATGAATTTATATAGTATAGATTCATTTTCTTCATGATCTTCTACTTATTAACCAAAGTTTATTTAAATCAATTAGTAATTATGGAAAACATTTTCTCTCTTTTTTTAATGTTTATTTATTTTTGAGAGAGAGAGAGCGCACACTTGCACCAGCAGGGGTGGGGCAAAGAGAGAAGAAGAGAGAGAATCCCAAGCAGGCTTTGTGCTATTAGCACACAGCCCAACAGGGAACCTGATCTCATGAACTGTGAAATCATGACCTGCTGGATGCTTAACCAACTGAGCCACCCAGGCACCCCACATTTTTTGAATGTTTATTTATTTTGAGAGAGAGAGAGAGAGAGAGAGCAAGCACAAGCAGGGGAGGGGCAGAGAGAGAGAGAAAGAGAGAGAGAATCCCAAGTGGGTCCCACACTGTCAGTGCAGAGCCCAACATGAGGCTCAATCCCATGAACGGTAAGATCATGACTTGAGCCAAAATCAGCAGTCAGATGCTTCACCACCTGAGTCATCCAGGCACCCTGGAAAACATTTTCTCTTTAAAAATTTATGAAGAACACAAAACAAATGACAAAAACCCAAAAAAGTGTTTTAATAAAAATAATTTTTGTGGAGCATTAATGATAAATTACATTAAGGTAAATCAGATATTCATTTGTTCAGGTTATTAATTCTTAAGTACCTGCCACATGCCAAGCATCATGGCAAGTATTGAGGACACAATTGGGATATGGTCTTAGGCACAGTACTTGACCTCCTAGAGACTTATGATTAATGACCACATCATTGTACTTCCTGTGGCACTTCCTTTGCACACAGGAGGCACTAAATAGCTATAGGCCAACTGAATGAACAAGTGACTCTGTTTCATGTATTAATGTCATCAGAATGAATCAACTTCCATTAGTTAACTTCCAATAGCCAGATGAGTACATGTCAGAATACCAAACAGTTTAAACAGAAAACTGACTTCATTCAGTTAGGGTATAACTGTAAACGTTCAGAACTGAAATGGTATATTTCAGTTGTATATTACTGAATGGTATATTCAGTTGTATATTACTGAAAATTGAATATGGAAACATCTAAAATTTATACAGCCAAGTAAAGTTTTGGAAAAGAAAAAGAAAAGAAATGCCTAAACTGACATTCCCAGTAAGAAGGAAAGATTCACAATGACTGGGGCAAAGTAGTACAGCTGATAACCCAATAACCCAGTACTTGCTGCCTCTCTTATATAAAATATTGGTGTTTTAAATTGTGTGATATAATGTGGAAGCAAATTAGCATAACATATAAAACAGAAAGGAGAATGTCAGTTGTTTCCAACATGTCTCTGGAAAATTATACTCAAAGTTCACATAATGGGAGCATATAAGATGTATGAATACGTGAAAGATCAATGTTCCCTATATAATAATACAATTTTTCCTCATTTACCCCATTCTTATAGTCTTTCATATCTGTAAAAATTGTCTAACATGATATATTGACAGGCATGTGGTCAGAGATAAAGTGAAAATCTATTGTATGAATAGGAAGTTAATTAACCTAACAGTAATGATTACTATAACAAACTCTGAACGTCTTGGAACCTGAAATTCTCTAAATGTTTGGTGATGTAAATTTTAAGAGCATTAAATGTTTCAAAGAACCAAGTCAGGATCAATGAAAGAATAACCAAATGAATAGGACTATGTGTCAGCCTTGTGCTAGACACTAGCGAATATTATGTAGAAATAATACCTAAAGAAAAATGATGAAGAATTCAACCTCCATCATTTCACATAGTTTAAAATATAAGCTGAAAATAATTTTGTCAACTCACAAGAGAGAAATATTCTACCAAATGTGGCCAAAGATCTGCTTTTCTAAGGAAATAAAAGGAGTTCATTGTATCCAGATTTAGAATAAATCTGTTCCTGCAAGCAGAGGCATCTGTTGTTACTAGTATTTTTGTGTGTATATGAATATGAACTGAAAATGAATTTTACTTTCATAAGCTTCTTTTTACATCTAATTTTTAAATTCAAAAGTTCTGGAGAGATTTAAAGGGCAGTAGTCTTCCCCAAACTCTAAAGGGTGTGGGATGTATTTTTAACTAGAAAGAAGAATGCTGGGAAACAATATTTTTCTTTAGCCCAGTGACTCCGAGTTTTTAAAAAAGTAATATAATAGCCTTGTATTTGTGAAAAACCAAAGACCACTACAGCTTTTTGGTAACAGGAATAAACCAAGAAAATCTGAAGCATCCTCAGGCCTAGCACAATGGAATGGGGTCGTGAATCAGAAGATCATGGAATATATTTCTTCCTTTAAAATAAAATAAGCACATACCCAAAGAAAATGGCTGCTGTGATGGTCGATTACCCCAGCTGAAGTCCAGGCTTTTGACCTGGGTTTAGCTTTCCCCATGTATCAGTATGAAGATTTGCCTGCATTCTGCCAGGTACCATCTCCACAGCTGAATTTTTCGCAGAGAAAAATGCTGATACTGGAGGTGGTCAGAACCGGGCTCCAGGCCCAGCTCTACTCTTCCTCAGCTGTATGACCTTGGGTAAGTGGTTTACCTTTGCAAACCTTGTCAGTTTCATGGGAGGCTGAGGAGTGTAGGAGATAAAGCTTATCTCTCCACTACTGAGGGGTGTTTTTTCCAGGTCTGGAGACCCTCCTTGGCCTCTCTCCATGTTCTATTTACCTTGTTCTGCCTCTGGGGCAAAACTTCTCTGATTAGTAAATTTGAATGAATAATTACTCACACACAGTTCTAAGGAGCAAGCATAGCCACCAAAATCACAGGAAACAAAGATATATTCTGCTTTTCTCTGCCTTAAATCTTACCTGGGAGGCCTGTCCCAGTTCAACATTGTCATGATTGGTGGAGGACTTACAGCCACATCTTCCAAGGTGGCTTCTTCTTACAATCAAGGTGATACTTACCCTCTACTTCTCTGTTTTCTTATTTCTCAACAAGTTTAGAAGCCTGGTGGGGAAGAGGAGTGCTATTCACCAGGTGCCCCTTTGGAGATCCCCATATTCATTGTTGTTACTACTGTCACTGCTCATTCACTGATTTGGGAAAAGGGGAAATGGTTAAAACTCTTGAGTATTCTCCATCAGCATTCCTCAGGATTTCATTAATATCTATTGGATAAATTATAAAATATTGAAACCACATGGAACTTTTAAGGACCATCTAATCTAATGCCATTTTTTGTACAAAAAGAGACAGTAGTTCTTAAATGCATCCCAGTCCTGCAGCCAGCCAGCGGCAGGACATCCTTCTTACCACTCCTTACTGTACCCCTGCACTAAGTGAGTCACTCATTCTGTTTTATTTTTGTCCTCTTTTTTAACTAATGAGGTTTTTTTCCTCAATTCAGAGTTGGGGTTTTTGGAGAGACACCGAGAACCTCAGAAATAAAGGGGTGGGGCACAGGGAGAACTAGGAAGAAGCTTACATCACTCAATTTGACTGAGGACAGGAAGTACCATATTTAATATTAGTTTGTCCTAGTTTTTCAAAGCAAGCCAAAGATTTGCAAGCCTGGTGGTTCACAAAGTGTAGTGCAGCAGCCCTGGCAGCAACCGGAGACTTGTTAGGAAGGCAAATTCCTGGCCCCACCCCCAACCTACTGGATTAGCCAGCCAGAGCTGCCATAACCAATGAGCACAGACAGGGTGGCTTGACCAACAAGAATTTACTGTCTCACAGTTTTGGAGGCTAAAAGTTTCAGATTAGGGTGCTCACAAATTTGGTTTCTCCAGAGGTCCCTCGCTGTCTGACTTGTAGATGGCCACCTTTCTGCTTTGTCTTCACATGGCCTTTCCTACATGTGAGCATACCTGGAGCATCTTCCTCTTCTTATAGAGAGGATCAGTCATGTTAGAGGCCCCCCCTTTATGGCCTCATTTCATCTTAGTCACCTCTTTAACTCCTCTAGCTCCAAATATAGTCACAGTCTAAGGTACTGGGGTTAGAACGTCAATATATATAAATTCGGAGGAGACACAGTTCAGTCCATAACACCTGTTGAGTTAAAAAATGCAATGGTTGGGACCCAGCAATCTGTGTATTATTAAGTCCCTCAGGCGATTTTCATGCCAGTTAAAGTTTGCACGGATTAATCTAGGTCTAAAAGACATCAGGACCAGTGTTGTTTTGGCACACACGAGCATGTGAAAGAAATGGAGCTAACTGTGGCAAGGGCCTGGCCACCAAAGGCATGACTGTGAGTATGCATTCAATACTGTGTGAGTGCTAGATGCACGTGCAGTAGCGAGCAGATTCACCTCCCCAGTATTCTTGCCAGCTGGCCTTGGGAAGTGGACTGAACCTCTTGGATTGAGTGACCACCCTAATTGGATTCTTAGATAATCCTGGAAGTGGTGGGATCTCCAAAGAGAACAAATGCTCTATTTCAACACCTTGATGCCCACCTTCAAATGCAAATAGAAAGCAGAAGAGGTCATAAATTATTTACATCATTATTGAGATTAAATCTGAAAGGAAAGATTGCTGTGTTTTCTGCATGAGGGAGGAAGGGGTTAAAGAGAAGGACAGACTTTAGGATTTAAACTCCTGGCTGGAGCTCAGAATCACCTGAGCAGATTGGCAATAAATGGATTTCTCAGTCCCACTCGTGACCGAATCAGACCTTCCAAAGACAGGGCTCAAGATGAAGACTGAAGCGTGGTTTTCTGGATAAGTGGGAAGTTGGAATAACATACAGAGTTAATTGAACTAGTAGTTCATCATTATTAAGCAACAGGGATACAAAAATAGCACTCACACTTTTTGTCACATGTTTTATAGGAACTGGAAAAAGAAGAGAACGATGTGAGAGAAGCTTATCACAAATAATTCCAGATTAGAATTTAGGTAGTATGAAATGATAACACCGATCTAGGAAATGGATTCAAAACTATTTCTCCTCTCTTTTTCCTTACCCTACTGCAAGCTTTCTGCATGAAGCTGTCAGCACCTTGACCCATTCACCACACACAGGTATACCACTCTCTGGCATGACGCCACACCCCTTTTGAAAATCTTACTTTCCATTGCTCTTTAATCTTAATATGAATTACCCAAGAATAAACTATCTTTTGGTGCACCTGGGTGGCTCAGTCAGCTGAGTATCCAACCCTTGATTTCATCTCAGGTCATGATCCCAGGGTCATGGGATAGAGCCGGCATCAGTCTCAATGCTGAGCATGGAGCCAGCTTGAAATTCTCTCTCTCTCTCTCTCTCTCTCTCTCTCTCTCTCTCTGTGTGTGTGTGTGTGTGTGTGTGTGTGTGTGTGTGTGTCTGCTTCTCTCCTCTGCTCATACATGCTCTTTCCCTCTCTCTACAAAATAAAAAACAAAATAAAAAAGAATAAGGTATCTTTTGTCAAAATTCACATTGAACTTTAAAGAACTATTTCTTCAGAGGGTAATGAGCTAAACAGTCACTTGTGACAGTTATAAAAGAGATTCTGAAAATCCACTCAACTTCTTATGCTCCCCTCCCCCAAATCTGAAATAAATTAGGCTAATTTCAAACAAATTAAGCAAAATAATTCCCTTTTGCAATTTTGGGATGATTTATTATAGTATCTTCTTGTCGTGTGTCTGTTTCTAAAAACTCCTTTTCCCTGTATACCAAAATTAGCTTACTTTTATATAAAGGTCTTGCTTCCTTTATTTATTTTCTAGATCCCACCTCCTTGCTTTTTCAAAATTAGATTCTGGATGTATGCAAAATAGGATTATGTGTTTTATCTTCCTAACTTCAACAGAGATGACTAGAAACTCTTACATGGCAGGGTGCCTGGGTAGCTCAGTCGGTTAAGCATCCAACTTTGGCTCCAGTCATGATCTCATAATTTGTAAACTCTTACATGGCTACTTATTCTACCTCTAATACAGGCCCCAAAAATCAACTGTGCATAAATCAGGACAGGTTTGTGTGATGCATGTAATAAGTTGTGGCAAGATCCTTGCAGAGGTTTTGATTAAAGCACAAACTAAAGACAATATTGCCTTGTTTATTCCAAACAGCCTCCTATTATCA
Organism: Panthera uncia; assembly: GCF_023721935.1. Classification (NCBI taxonomy): domain Eukaryota; kingdom Metazoa; phylum Chordata; class Mammalia; order Carnivora; family Felidae; genus Panthera; species Panthera uncia. The sequence continues at coordinate 64,872,299 of NW_026057577.1, forward strand.
AAGCTTTTTTGTTAGTTTGTTTTTACTTTTGTCCTTCTTTTTGCAACCTTTTCTGTTTCCCACCATATCTGACTATTTGAACTATAATTTCTAGAAGGTCATCAGTGATCACTCATTGGTATAACTGTCACATTCATCTGTGAATTCAACTGTGTGGCAGTTGGTAATCTCAATTATGTGATATAGTTCCCATAATATCATAAAAAGATTGCCTTTAAATAACTCTCTTCCATCTGCCTTAGATACCAATGGTGAAGAGGCTCCAAATTAATTGAGAGTTGTGGTTAAGAATGTTAATTAACTTGTTTATATCATACTTGTTTCCCAAACCTGAATGTGAAAACAAAATACAGTATAATTATTCTTTAGAATCTACCCCTGTGTCTCCATATAAATTTTGCACCTGCCTCAGATCTTTCTCTGGAGCTTTAAGATCTGTCAGCAACATTACACAACTACCTGTTAGAATTTAAAGAACCAATGGAACCATTCTGTGTGATTCCTGTGGTTTGTCTGAACACAGCTCTTCTCTTCCTGAAAGCACTAAGACAAACAGGTTTATAAGATAAAATGTAGTATTTGCATACAGTTCCCATTGATATATGGTCCCATCATTTACGAGTTGTTTTGCAGACTAAGGAACATAATAGGTACAGGGGTTATGAGGGAGATACTCTCTTCAAACCTCAAGGAGCTTCCTGTACAAAATGAAAAAAGTGTAGTGTCACAACACAATTTGTTCCTCTGAACGCCAATTTTCAGCAAGAGGTTATACAGGAAAAGGGTGAAATAAACATGGAACCTGTCTTCCAGGAGTTCACAGTCAAATAGGAGAGAGGAAGCAAAAAGGAAAAGGAAGCTGAAAATGACAAGTATTTTCAGTGAGGCATAAAATGCAGTAGGACTGAAAGGAAGATAGCAATATGATCAGGAATGCTCAGAGCTGAGCTTATGCTATTTTAACAAACAGTAATTATAAAAGGCTCTCAGAAATTTCTTTTTAGGAGAAGGATTCACAGACAAAAACTCTTCCAATGGATATTAAAATTATTTTTCAATGTGTATCACGATAACAGGATACAGTGTACTTGATGGCTTATGCTAAATAGAAACACATTTGCATAGCATCTGATCTGCAGTTTTTTCAAATGTTTTTGTTGGAAGTTAACAGAAGCCTTCCAGGTGTCAGTGTTTTTGCTGAGAGACATTTTCCATTCCCGCATCTCTGCACAGAATGAGCATGACATTATATGCTAAAAGGACACTGTCAAATTTTAGTCTAAAAAGAATCCATATGATCTGTCAGATAATTTTAACTCCAGATACAACTTCCATCAGCAAATGTAACATGAAAAATAAATATACAGGTGGCTCTTAGGGTCCATGTGTTGAGCATTTAGAAAAATTAATCTTCTAGAGAGTTCTGTATTAGTGCTCTTCTGTGGCAAAACCATGCACATGGCACTCTAAAATATTCAATGTGATCTCTTTCTAGAGGACAGAATTTAGTTAGTAATTAAATCACAGGATGAAAAAGAGAGAGATTACATGGTACAACCAAATGCTCTAATGTAATTCGTGTTTCATACCTTACATTCTTGATCTTATACATCTACAGATTTTATTTTGTCAGTTTTTCACTTTATCCAACAAGACTTCACATCCTTTAAAGGTTAGCATTGAATTGTCTTTGATTTCTCTACTGAAAGAAGGTCTTCTTCCCCATCCTTGTTACCTATCTAACTCCTACTTAGGACTAAACAAAAATGAACCCCAGAGGGACACAGTGTCAATATTAAGTATTTTATGAGCAAAAGATGGATGCAGGCTATCATCTAAAGAACAGACTTGTATATTAAAAGCTGCTCATTAAAAGCTAATCAGCTAATTAGCTAATTAAATGGTAATCACTCTCAATACACCAAAAGCCTGTTAACAAAGAAATTCAAATCTGTCATCCTGGGAGGTACTCAAAATTAGAAGCAGGAAAAACACACAGGTATCGGGAGATAAGAAGGAAAGTTCAGACCCAGGGCAGCTAAATGCATCCTGCTGAGTCCTTCCACCTCGCCCAGCACTGTTTTCCATGAGTCACCAGAATGTTTAGCTGCTTTCACTCGTGACATCACAAAGGTGTCATTCTACCTCGGACCCACCTCATCCTTTAAGGCTTTACTCAGAATCTACCTCCACCCCGTTTCCTTACTTTACATTTCCGATAATCTTCCAACTTCCTGTGCCATTTTCAGATCTATTCTCCACAATTGAAATGACTGTCTGATCACTTGTACTGTTAGGTAAACTGAAACAATAGTTTATAAAAAGAACAACAGTTTATAAACAAAAGAAGAAGAAAACCAGACTCAAAAAAAACCTAGGCAAGGCTGGGGCAGAAAATAAAAGTTAGGCAAGTGAATGGGTCAGCCCCAGTAAAATTCAGATCATAAGGTGGAGCCTGGAACTAATGAAGCCTTCCACAAAGGAAGCATTTTCTAAGTACCTACACCAAAAGATAAGGTCAAAGCTAAAGTCAAAGTGGTAGTTCACAACCACTTATTAGACAAGGCCAAGAGGGCAGTAAAGTAGTGAATATTACAGCAGGCAGCAGACTTGGAATCCAGAGAGATTCTAAGAAGCCAATTTTCAGGTGTGTTGTGAAGGATAAATGATAGTGTGTGTCTAAGTAGTTCCCCATTCTTTTCCCCAACAGTCCATTCTTTGTGATCTTGCCCAAGAATCTTGACAATATGACCTCATGTGGAATCTTTAAAGAGACCTATTTAAAGCAAGTCACGCCTGATTTGAGGACATGGAAAGACCCATAATCTTGCCATACCCATGATGGGGAACTGGGCCCCTAAAAGCAGGGATCATAGCAGAGCACTTTGATTTTTCTGCTTCTTATTCCTAAACCCAATGTAGAAAAAAGAAATGTGGAAAAACGTAGGATTTTGGCACGTATTTAAAGGTAGGTTATTTTTTTTTTTTTTAATTTTTTTTTCAACATTTTTAATTTATTTTTGGGACAGAGAGAGACAGAGCATGAACGGGGGAGGGGCAGAGAGAGAGGGAGACACAGAATCGGAAACAGGCTCCAGGCTCCGAGCCATCAGCCCAGAGCCTGACGCGGGGCTCGAACTCACGGACCGCGAGATCGTGACCTGGCTGAAGTCGGACGCTTAACCGACTGCGCCACCCAGGCGCCCCTAAAGGTAGGTTATTTTTAAATGTACTATTAAGGTATCATTGGACACACTGTTTATAAAAGAATTAACATCTCCAGTTTTTTCAATTCTGTGTTCTTATGCCCTTCCTATGCTTTGCAGTGTTTGATTGCCTTTATTGAGCTCGATAGGTGCTGCCCTACCACGACCCCCTGCAGAGTTATCACATAACAATTTTTGAAGAATTAAGTAAATTATAAAAGTATGTTTCACATATTCCACACTTATCCCCTACCTGCAGCCACTGGCTGGCATTTCTTTCTGCTTTGAAATAGCAATTTCTGATCCCCAGAGGCTTATCAGAGTGAAACACACTTTCCTCATTCCTGTATCCAGAGGGCTAAATCAGCAATACCTGGCCTTTTTTTTTTTTTTTTTAAAGAAAGTTGTTGAAATTCCTCCAATACCCTATAAAAGTATTAATGGCTATATAAAAGTAAAATAACATTGAATTTGAACTTTCGATTGCCTTTTAGTGAATTAGATAGACAAAATGTTTAACCACAAAAACATAATGCACATAAAAAATAAAATTAATGAGTGAATTAAAACTGTGAACACATAAATGAATAAAACCATAAACTTGGTCAATACTAAAGGGAGAGGAGAACACAAACCATGTTCATCTTTCAGGAGGTAAACCTCCACAACTAGGTTTACTACAAAGTCTCCTAACAGACCCTTGATACTACAAGTTATTGTCCTTTTTCTTTCTTTTAATGATACAATAGCACAAGTTATTGAGCTGGATATGGGCACAAAGCCAAAGAGGACATTAGCCAGCCTCCCTTGCAGCTACATGTGGTCAAATACTGAGCTTTGGCCAATGAGATAGGCCTCTAAGTAGTATACGGCAAATCTTTAAACGTTTGGTGACCTTAAACCTTTGGTGCCCTTTCTCCATTCCTACAGGTTGGAATATAATCATGCTAGAGGCCACCATGTAAATAAGGACAAGGACAACTGATACAACTGACCTTAAGTAAAACACCTCAGCTACTACTATAATTATGGGGCACCCTGTGGCTCAGTCATTTAAGTGTTGGACTCTTGATTTTGGCTGAGGTCACAGTCTCCTGGGTTGGTAAGATAGAGCCATGTGTGGGGCTCTGCACTGACAGTGGGTAACCTGCTTGGGATTCTCTCCCTCCCTTCCTCTCTGCCCCTCCCCACACCTGTGCACTCCCTTGTGCACGTGCTTACTCTGTCCCAAAATAAATAAACATTTACAAATAAATAAATACCACAATTATTACATTGTAATATATGTATTAAAACCACTATTTCTTACATGATAATATTAAAATTTTGTTCTAGCTTTTGAAAAAATACATATTAAGGAAAGGAAAGGAAAGAAGCTCAGAGAGACAGAGAAAGGGAAGGAAAGAGCTTGGCTCAACCTCTGAAAGGCCCTGACCTGGCTTTAGCTCTCAGCTGCCCACCAGGATTTCATCCCCCGCACATTCCTATGTGTCCTAATGAAGTTTGTGGTTTTAAAGGAGTGAAGTAGAACTAACAAGTAAATGGACAACACTGAGAAGACTGGCCAGAGAGATACAGAGGTGGGAGATTTCTTTCAAATGGAAAAAAGGTCAGAGGAGGACATGACATTTAAGTTGGCTTCAGAATATATTTTGTGTAAACTGAATAATGTGAACATAAGAGAAAGGGACAACATGGAAAAGCATGGGAAAAGAAGAAGAGAAGAAGAAAGTCATTTCTTCAATGACTTCAATAAAGAAAACACCGTGCTCTGTGAACAGACAAGGCCACTTCTTCATAGCCCTCTACTGTCTCATATATTCCACATATAACACCATTCTATTTCTAGAGATTCATTTTTGGGGAACTAAGCAAAACCCTCAATAGAGTAATATATTAGGTCTGTGTCAGTTGTGAGAAACTCTTTATCAGTTGCCTTGTGTGACTGAGAAGGGAGGGAATAGACAGAACAAGCAGGCGAGTGTTGATGGTGCAGTACAGGAAAGGCCCCTAGGGGTGGTTCTGTGGGCAAGGATGGACTTGGTGATGATTGGATAGAGCTTGAGGTGGGCCACACAGACTGGCCACGACATACACACAGCAGAGACTATGATAAATCAAATGCCTAAATTTGCCTATATTGCTACTTTTCCCAGAGCCATCGTAGAAAGAAAGCAAATAATAAAAAAAAGGGAATTGTGGTTGCTCAGTACCTAAACGTAAGAAGAAGGCAAGGACTTTGTCTCTTCTTTATCCCAGAGCCTACAACAGTGACTGGCACTCAAATATCCTGGGGGTGTGTAAACACATGCCTACCCTGTGTCAGCCCTGTGCTTGGTACTTTACCTACATTAGCTCATGTACGTCTCACCCATAAACACGGATGAGGAAATTGAGGTACACAGAGAATAAGAGTCTTGCCCGAGGTCATCCAGCCAGTGAATGGCAGTGCCAGAATTCAAATCCTAGTCTCATTGAGTAAGGCCAGTGCTATTATCTACTGTGAAACACTTCTTCACCAGACAGGAAACCAGACTATGACTATAGCACACAATAATCTCAGTTTGGCACAACTCCCCCTGATGATAGCATCATCAGATGCGAACTGGAAGAACCAGTTTTAAGGAAGGGTGAGGGGGTGTGGAATATACAGTGAAGCTGAACAATCAGGCTGACTGTATTTTATGGTCTCTGATTTGGTTCACCCAAAGTTGAATTAGGACCCGAATTAGTTCAAAGCACAAACGAGAAGTTATTTTTATTTCTGCCTCTCTCTGGGGTTTAGAATTCTGTAGAGGAAAAACGAAAACTATTCCTTCATTAAGCAGGTGGCATCAAAATCTATCACATCAGTGTTGAAAAGCACCAGGTAATTTCTTAGTTTCAGAGACTTCAATTTGCCACTAGTGAAATTCCAAGAAGGCTGCAATAACCTCAGAAATTACTCAGTTACTCAGAAATATTTTGGTGGTTCTTTGGCTGACTTAAACCAAATTATTTCTATATCTAATAATTTCTACTAATCATCCTGAGCTCAAAGACATATACTTTCCTCCAAGACACTACAAGATAATAAATGGTAGAAGAATGATAAGATAGCATGAATAAGTGAGAGGAAATGTATGTTAAACAGGACCCTTCATTTTGTATTCATCACTAATGGATGCTGGCAGGTGACGTTGTGCATGCAGACTACTAAGTCGGCTGCTGACTGTTTCTACTGAACACCAGAGAAGTGTGATGCAACAGACACTAAACTGACCGCCAGCCTTGTATTAGCTAGTAAAGAACGGAAATGAGTCATCCATGTTCACCCACACTCTTGAAACGAAACCTGAAAGGGAAAAAGTCTCATACAAAAATCCAGCTCCATCTTGTTTTTTGCCCTGCCCGCATCTGCTAGAACAGTCCCTGACCTGAAGGTTTATGGCACAGATGTTTAATAAATATTTATGGAATGAATAAATAAATGAATGTTTTCCCATTATTCCCACAATCTAGGAATATTCAGGATGGCAAGAACAAGAGAACAATGCTGTTGACCCACAGAACTCTTGAGTTTGTTGAGATTGCAGATAGACTTGTATCAAGATCCACTTAGACATCTAATAGGCATTGTTAATTCGTCATATCCAAAACATAACTTCTAATTTCCTCCCCTATAAATTGGTTTCCCCCAATCTTCTCTCAGTAAATATGCTTCCGTCTAGCCAGCTGCTTGGGGCAAAATCCTAGAAGTGATATTTGATTCCTCTCTTCCCCTCATTCCTGATACTCAAACCCTTAGTGAGTAAACTCTGCTTCCAAACTTTATCATGAATCTAATCGCTTTACCACCTCCACTAAGACCACCCTTTGTCAAACATCTGGACTACTGCGATAGCCTCTCATTTGTTCCCCGCTTCCAAATTCATCCTTGTGCAATTTAATCTTCATCTAGTTCTGTAGCAGGTAATTTCTTAATTTCAGAAACTGATCATTTTAATAGTAAATATTATTTCACTCTGCTTATAACTCTCCAATGCCTCGTGTTGTACTTTGAACAGGAGTCTAATTTCCCATCGCTTCCAGGCCATGTGTGGTCAGGTCTCCTCACTATCTCTCTGACTTCCTCATCTACCACACTGCCCCTTCCACCCTTGCCATGCTGGCTTGCTTGCTTCTTTTTGAACATTTACATTGTGAGGCCTTCCAATAGTTGTTTCTCTGTATGGAATGCCCTTCCTCCAGATCTTCACGTGGCTAGTTCATATCCTCATCTGGGAAGTCTTTCAGGAGTGAAATTGACCCTTAGGACAATACCCGCACATCAGGTATATTCTGTCAAGCCATCCTGTTTTATTTTTTCCACAGAAATTAAAACTCTCTGAAAATACGTTATGAATATAATAAAACCTTGGATTGTGGGTAACTTGTTCTGCAGGTATTCTTCAAGATGAGCAAAGATTTATAATAAATTTTCACTTGATAAATGAGCAATGCCTCACAACACAACTAGTATGTGATGCAGAACATCACATGATCACCAGTGAGCCACTGGTGATGTGCAATTCACTTTGATGTACAAGTGCTTTGGATTAAAAGCATGTTTCTGGAATGAATTCTGCCTGCAAACCAAGGTTTTATTGTATATGCTCCCTTGACTAATGTATGTCTCCCACCTAGGAAGTAATTTGATAAAAAGTAGGGATCATATGAGCCTTGTTCTTCATCATACCTTCCAAACTTCGAAAAATGTTTATTGAATGAATGAATGTTCTCTGGAAGTCTTTGAGGAGTTTTTGTGTCTGTATTTGGTACTTTCGTTGAGTAATTGGTCGATATTTTCTAGGGACTATGCTAGCGGGATAGAAACTGTGATTGAGACCGAGTCCTTGTATATTGGTTTTAGAGAAGAAGATGATAGCCCTCTCTTCACTTTTAAACTGCCAGTGTATCACAGAGCCAATTCTGACACATCTGTATCAAAAATTAATTTCCTCAATTCTGTGTGTATAGCATTCAATTTTTCTTCTAAATATTATCCACATCCAGCATGGCCATTACAGCTAAATGATTCTTTTAATCACACATTTCCCACTGCAACTCTGCCTCCCCCCCAACCTCATTTTTACTTGTAATAATTTCCTAAATGTAAGCCGTTTCGATTTAAAAGCTGGCAGAAAAAAAGAAATTATTCTTTGCAATGGCAGAGGTATCTCTTGTTACTTAACGAAGTGCTTCTTCAGTAGTTAAGTTCTCATTAGAAAGCTAACTTTCCAGAGTAGTTCAGAGATGCCATTTAGGATGATTTCATGTTACTGAGCCAGTGTGCAGTATCGTGACACCCTGAGGCTACTTGCCCTGCAGTGTCACGAAATGACAACCCTGTCCTAATCATCACTAAATAATATGAACCCATAAGCCTGATCTTCAAAGTCTAAGAGTACAGCCTGCTGCTACACGAGGAGAGATATGTTTTTTTAAATCATTTTTAATGAGTTTTAGCTTATTGCAATAACCAAACCTTCATATTTAAATTAGTTGCATTAGCTGTCACTGCAAACAAAGCTGCATTCATATTTTTAGATTTATTTCACAGTACTCCTCATTTGCCCATCTGTCTATCTACTTATACTATATTACAGTACAATTCTGATAGGATATATTTTTAAAATTTTTTTATTTTATTGAGAGAAAGAGAGAGAAGAGCATGAATGGGCAAGGGGCAGAGAGAGAGAGAGAGTCACAAAATCTGAAGCAGATTCCAGGCTCCGAGCTGTCAGCATAGAGCCCAATGCAGGGTTTGAACTCATGAACTGTGAGATCATGACCTGAGCTGAAGTCAGACACTTAACCGACTGAGCCACGCAGGCACCCCAGGATATATATATATTTTAATCTCTGTTTTGGAGTGAATGGTAAAACACAAAGTGAAAAGGCGAATAAATAAATTCTAGAGAAAAAAAATCAATCTAGAATTCTAAGAGGTAGACAACCAAAAAATAAATAAGAAAAGTAAGAAGAACAAAAGCTATTCAAGTAATAGTCTTCAATATTTTTGTTTTTTAAACAAAACTTTGTATTATTTTTGTTGAAAACTGCACTGAATGCAAATTTCCACTTTTACATGAAACAAATATGGTGATGCTAATTCACACTGAAAGAAAACACTAAAGCAAACCTGTTTCTGATAGTTAATGTTTAAGTTTGTTTTTTGGTCACAAAAACAGACATGTACCTATACAAAGGCTGAAAATAGGACATTTTTTTTTAAGGTAATGATTCACAAAAGACTATAAATTTAACATGTAACTGGTTAATACAACTCTAATAATAATTGTTCAAATAGTCACATCTTATAGCACATCTGAAGTGTTCTTATAAATATTACAGGGAGAAAATAATATTTTCTTAAAGTCTAAAAGAGTGAGTTTGTCCATAGACTAAATGACCATAAAAAGTGTTTCCTGAGACATAAAAAAAAATGCATCGTTATTCTCCGCAAAACTTTTCAATTCAAAACTTTCCACATAATAAAATAACTGAGGATCTGAAACTGAGAAAACAGATTTGGGAAGAGACTATTTGTGAAACTTGATACTTTTTCTTTATTTCTTTATTTTTTTTTTCATCGTCCAAGGGTATCACCACACTTACAACAACCTTTCCTGTTCAGCGTGCATTTCAGGTGTTAGAGACACCTCTCCACAGGATCCCATACTGTCTTCAGTGCTACCTCAGTGCTCTGCTTACAACTACCTAACACAGCCCAAGAATTTTTTGTGGTAATTTAATCTTCCTATCAGCAAAGTAGGTCACCAACCCTCATGTATCATAGGATGGGGATTTCCTCTTCATATTTTTATTTTAATGTTTGGAACTCCTTTTGCAACATTCTAGAGCAAGGCGCTCAGGACCTGCTGTGCCCAAGGGACTGACAAAGGAAGAGGATCTATTTATTACTTGTGCAGAGATACAGTCTTTAAAAACAATGTTATTATGGGCTCCCGAGTGGCTCATTCGGTTGAGCATCCAACTCTTAATTTCGGCTCAGGTCATAATCTCACGGTTTATGGGATCGAGCCTGCATCGGGCTTCACTTTGATCATGCAGCCCCCAATTTCATGGTAATGAGACAACTTTTCATCAAAGAAGGGAAATTTACTTTAATGGCTCCCTAAAATGTACTGAGCTTCGATAAAGGTTATTATGAAACATCTCCCTAAACAATGTCTATGAGCATACTCAGTTGAATTTTGTATATACAGATGTTAGGATCTCATGGGATTTATTTCACTTTGAAAAAAACAAATATTGAGACAAGATAATGGCTTGCAATGTCTTAGCATTAATTGATTTTTTTTCTTACAGTTTCTAACCACATCCTCTACCAAACTACTCTCCTGTAGTTTCTGTGTAAGTTTCTTGTAAGTAGCGATGATCTTCAAATATTCAAATATTATTTTTAATGATCTAATAGTTATAAGTTAAAGAAGTATAAAATAACATAAGGTATTAGTAATTATCATTATACTTTGAATAATATTTCCTACTTTATTATGGCTGAATTATGATCTTTAAGAACACAGCCGCAGTTGCTTTTTCCACACGTTCTGTAAGCAAACACCACAAATTATATCTACTGTTAGTGAGTGTACTATCGCCTTTTGACACTGATACCACAAAGATTTATGTGCTAATAATAGTCATTATAACAAACCTATAAAAAGATTGGGAACAATGATTTTTCACCAATCTAAGATTGAATTTGAGCAATTATAATCATTTAATTTTTTAACATGAGAAATTTAAATTTAAATATTTAAAGATAAACTATTTAGTGGAATTAAATGGAAAAATATTTAAAACTAAATATTTAAATGTAAAAGTATCTACAGAAAAATTTAGTGATTACATAATATATTCAGAGTTCAGTGAATAAAGTGGTTAAAGGAGAAACCATTGAGAAATATTCTATCTTGTTATTTTGACACATAGTAGTAAATATTATATTTATTTTTTAAGCATCAACACAAAAGAAAAACTAAAGGAGAAAAATAGAAAATTTGAACAACCCTAGGCAACTGACTTCCAAAAAAATATGTAAGAATATTTTAACAACTCTTCCTAAGGCTATACCTAATTAAAATACAATAAAAAAATTATCCACATAATTCTGGTATTTGTTAAGTCCCACCCTTTTTTGAATAGCCAGTGAATAAAATGTTAGGTTTTGGTGGTTAATAACAGGATATAGCCCATATTTTACATAACCAGACAGAGTCAAAGAAAAAGCAGGCAGCAATAAAATGCTCAGTTCTGACCTGTTAATTCTTCAAAGTTTGAACCGGCTAACAACACAAATTGACACGTCTCATGAGGAGGTAGTCCTGTTGAAATATAATTACTCTCGAATTTTTGTGAAAAAGAGTGAATGTGAACACTAAAAATTCACAATCTGGTAAATGAAATATATTGACAATTACTCCCCCTGGGTGAGTATATTGGGCGAAACTCTAACTTCTATGCTTGCCTTAGGCTCCTATTGAGGTCAGATGAGTACAGAATTGGGTTGAATGTTCAAAATCGTAGAAACTGTTCTAAATACCCCAATTAGAAAGGGAGGAAACCTAAATTTTCTGTAAATTGGAGGATTCTATTCTGTATCACTATTACCTGAATTCTTCAATATGACAAGAAGATGAGGAAAACTATTTAATGTTTATATCTATTTTGGAAGGAAGGAAAGAAGGAAAAGAGGGAAGGGGCGGGAAGGGCAGGGAAAGGTAGGAGGGAGGGAAGAAGTTTACATGATTCACAGTTTCCCCATGATATGATTACATTTATCTTGTCATATAGGATAACTATTATCAGAATCTTCATAGTAGGGGCCTGACCTAGGCAACAGTGCTGTCACAAATTAATTTTTGAGGACTTTGTACCACATATTCTATATACACTTCATCAGTGACTTTTCCCTTACCAGTGTTTCTTTTCCTATCAAATAGGTTTCCTCTCAAAAGTTAACTATGATGATAAATAAAATGTTCACTAATATGACTTGATGGTTACTTAGTCATTTGCATTTCACTATTGATCATTTAAAAACTGAAATGACCCACAGATCCAAGGAAGGAAAGTTGTAAATCATTCGTTCCTCATTCACTCCCTGGGGCAGATGCTATCAGTGCCCTGTTCATTGTCCCTCAGTAAACACCATTCTTATACAGACTACAGTTTCTTTCTACAGCACCTGGCAACCTCTGCCTGAGGGCTTTCTTGGCCATAGAAACATGCTCAGAAGGAAGGTAACAGAGAGTTGATGCCCTCAGCAGCAGCGCTCAGCTAATAAGATTGGGGTTTCTACATCATCTCTCAAAGAAAGCCAGTAGAAGTGACCTCTAGTAGCCCACAGTGGTAACCTGTTCATTAACAGGTTTTTTTGAGAATCCTTTTTGAGATTTCTTTCCCCTTTTTTGTCTTACTTCTCCACTCTTCCATTGGGGCTTCTTGGGATTACCTTTCAAATAAACTACTTGCACTTGCATCTTTCTTATTTTATTTTATTTTATTTTATTTTATTTTATTTTATTCTAAATGTTTATTCATTTTTGAGAGAGAGAGACAGAGACAGAGCATGAGCAGGGGAGGGGCAGAGAGTGAGAGAGACACAGAATCTGAAGCAGGCTTCAGTCTCTGAGCTCTCAGCACAGAGCCTGATGTAGGGCTCAAACTCTTGAACCTTAAGATCATGACCTGAACCTAATCGGACACTTAACCAACTGAGCCACCAGGCTTCCTGAATGCTTATTTTAGAGTCTTTTCCTCTAAAGTAGCTTGGGGAACCCAACCTAAGACATTCATTCATTCTTTATCCAAGAATTTTTATTTAGTATATTCTAGGGGCTAAGAAATGTGACCAACAACAGGAATCAAATATGAATCCTGAGAACAAGTAAGTGAATATTTTCAAGCAGGGAGCTATGCTATGCGCTTCCTCAAATTCACAGCATAAGAGATCACCTTCTGTAATTAGCTTGGCTTATTATTGTTCATCATTTCTTCAGTCGAGATCAGACAATGTAATCTGTGTTCAGGCAATTTTCTTCTTTATCAAGTCATGCTTGGTTTCCTCAGCTCTCTCAGCACCTGTAACACTTCAACCCATTTACTCAATTTGGCCATCTCAATTCTCATTTTCACTCCTACCTCTGCAACATTCTCTTGGCTATTCTTCATGACAAAACACTATGTCACATAACAGTAGCCAAAAAGTCTGTGTCCCCATTCTCTTTTCCAAAGCCTCCTTCATTGTCATTCGCTTAGGTACTTTCCCTAATGAGGTGAAAGCAATTTCCCAATATTCAGCCATCTGTTTTTTTTTTTTTAATGTTTATTTTTGACCCAGGGAGAGGGGCAGAGAGAGAGGGAGACACAGAATCCAAAGCAGGCTCCAGGCTGAGCTGTCAGCACAGAACCTGACATGGGGTTTGAGCTCACCAGCTGTGAGATCATCACCTGAGCCACCACTCAACAGACTGAGCCACCCAGGAGCCTTTGTTCAGCCATCTTTAAATATCTTTTCCTAGTTCCAGCGTATCATTCCCATGACAAACTACTGACAAATATATTACATTTAAACTACAAATAGTTCCAAGATAGGTATTATTATATGTATTTCACAGATTAGAAATCTATGGCTTTCTGTCTTGAAAGTTTTGATATTTCCATTTATTCTACCATACTCACCCCATGATCACATACAAAGAATTTAAACACATTTTTCTCACGCTCTTCTTTTTTTTTTTTTCCTTTCTCATACTCCTCTTAATCCTTCATGAGAGCTCAAAAGTGGTCAACACCCAAATGATTCTTCTGGCATTTCAAGAATCATATGCTTATATTTGATTCTCACTGACCTGTTGTTAAGAATATCTTCAAATAAGGTCATGAGTAATAAGCTGTATTCCTTGTGTGTCACTCATTAGTGTTGTGTTGTCCCTGAATTCAGGAGATAATTCCTGCGAACAAAATTTTTCTCGAAAACTACCTTGGAAATTTTCCAAGGACTCATATGCCAGTTAACATCTCTGTTTCTGCCACTGAATATCCTTTAAAATACTTGAACTCTCAGTCTCAGGTGGCAAGGCCACCTCCACCATCAGGCAGTTCATGTGTATCATACTGGTACTGGCGAAATGCTTGTGTAGTAATTTTTTCTTTCAGAAAAACACTATGTTTTTAGATCATATTTTTTCAGGCTGTTTATTTTTTGGAGAACCCAAAAAATAGTACATGTGTTAATCTTTCTGCTCGGGTGGGTATCAACCACCATCAGGCCAGTGACACCAAAAGAAAAAGACATGGAAACGTGCTAAGCCTGTCAGGTGTGGGACATCCAGCACATTCCAAGGAGGGCACGTTAATTGACATCTTGTTTCAGGTCCAAATCTTCTCTCTGTAAGTAGGATACATAAGCCGAAATAATAATTTGAAAATATTCCAATTCAAATCACCAGTAAGAAAGCCAATATTGCCACAGTGTTTGCACTGCCGACCATGTCTGTTTCAGCAGTAGGAAGGCACTGCAACAGGTCTGGAAAAGCAAATGGCCAAAGTTAAAACTTAGGAAGGGAATGGAAGTATTCCTCTTCATCATTTTGTTTCTATAAATCCAAAAGATCCTCAGATAATAAAGAATTAGATTTACTGGTTCCTCATGTTGGGTGTTCAAGATGACTAGAAATGGGACCATCTGTCGGTGTCAGTGGTTCCAGACCAAAAGAAGATGCTTCCATTAGAAATGATCATTCAAAAGGATTCAGAAAAGAATGGGATATTGTTAGTAAGTCATTTACTCAAAACACTTCAGTGGGACTGCTGTAAGACCAAAAATGAATTTATCCCCAGAGGATATAGTGAAATATTCCTGACTGATAGAAGGACTATGACATTTGGAACTAAATATGAAAAACAGAACAAAGCATTAAAATAAGAACACAGGATTGCCTGGGTGGCTCAGTGGCTTAAACGTCCAACTCTTGATTTCGGCTCAGGTCACGATCTCACAATTTGTGAGTTCGTGCTCCGTGTGGTCACCACAGAGCCTGCTTCGGATTCTCTCTCCCTCTTTCTCTGCCCCTCCTCTGTGGGAAATACACATTAGAGCCCATCTCCAATTTTCCTTTCTTTATGTACCATTTTAGCAAGTTGCCAAAATGTTTTGAAGGTGAATTTTAAAGGTTTTTCTTAATGGCTTAGGGTTATTTAGGATAATGGCCAGTGTTGTTCTCATGAAGTAGAGTACCCGCCATAAAACCAAGAGGAATCCACACAAGTAAATGCTTTTTTAAGTTGGAATGAACTGAGGAAATGGAAGGTAGTGAGATCCTCTAAAAATCATTTTTCAGTGGGAAAAACATGTCTAGCAGCAACAATAACTACTTCTTATGCCTCTAGAACTCTGAGAAAATGCTAAGACCAGTAGGAAACTTTGGAAGTTAATAAACTTGTAATTTAAAAAATAGTATATATAATTTGGAAAAGGTAAACATTTTTTTAATTTATAATTCAATAATAATCACCATTAATATTTTGAAGAATTTTTAGTTTTTTTCCCGCATATATATTTTTTTAATTTGAGATATAATTGACCTGTAACATCATATTAGTTTCAGGTATACAACATAATGGTTTGACATTTGTATATATTGTGAAATAATTACCTTATTAAATCTAGTTAATATCCATTGCCACACAGTTATAATTTTTTTTCCTTGTGATGAGAACTTCTAAGATCTATTCTCTTAGCAGTTTTCAAATATGCAATACAGCATTATTAACTTTA
Organism: Panthera uncia; assembly: GCF_023721935.1. Taxonomy (NCBI): domain Eukaryota; kingdom Metazoa; phylum Chordata; class Mammalia; order Carnivora; family Felidae; genus Panthera; species Panthera uncia. The sequence goes on from NW_026057577.1 coordinate 64,888,334, forward strand.
GTCACAATGCTGTATATTATATCTGCAGAACTTATTTATTTTACATCTGGACATTTGTACCTTTTCACCACCTTCACCCTTTTTGCCCACCCACCCACCCACCGCTGTTTCTGAGAACCATCAATCTGTTCTCAGTATCTTTGGTTTTGTTTTTTGATTTTAGATTCCACTTATTCATCAGATCATACTTGTCTTTCTCTGTTTGACTTACTTCACTTAGCAGAATTCCCTCAAGGTCCATCCATGTTGTAACAGTTGTCAAGATTTCATTCTTTTTTTATGGCTGAATGATATCTCATTGTGTATATTTACCACATTTTCTTTTATCCATTATTCATTTACCCATTGATGGACACTTAGGGTGCTTCCATGTGTTGGCTGCTATAAATACCGCAGCAGTGAGCACAGGGGTGCATGTACCTTTTTGAGTTAGTGTTTACTTTTTCTTTGAATAGGTATCTACAGGTGGAATTGATGGATCATGTGGTAGTTCTATGTTTAATTTTTCTGAGATACCTCCATGCTGTTTTCCATAGTAGCTGCACCAATTTATACCTACCTACAGTGTGCAAGGCTTCCCTTTTTCTCCACATCCTCACCGGCACTTGCTATTGCTTGTCTTTTTGATACTAGCCATTCTAACAAGTGTGAGATAATATCTCCATGTGGTTTTCATTTGCCTTTATATGATGAGGAGTAATGTTGAGTACTTTTTCACGTACTTGTGGTCTGTGTGCATGTATTCCTTAGAAAAATGTGTGTTCAGATCTTCTGTCCATTTTTTAAACAATTCTCTGGGTTTTTTGCTATTAAGTTGTATGAGTTCTTTATATATTTTAAATGTTAACCCCTTGTCAGATACATGATCTGCAAATATTTCCTCCCATTTAGTAGTTGCCTTTTTATTTTGTGGATGGTTTCCTTTGCCATACAGAAGCTTTTTAGTTTGATGTAGTCCCACTTGTTCATTTTTGCTTTTGTTGCATTGTTGCTTTTTGGTATCAAATCCAAAAATCATCGTCAAGACCAATGTAAAACAAGCTGTGTTTTCTTCTAGGAGTTTTAGGGTTTTAGGTCTTATGTTCAAGTCTTCAATCCATTTCAAGTTAATTTTTGTGTGTAGTATAAGACAATGGTCCAGTTTTATTCTTTTGCATGTGGCTGTCTAGTTCTTTTAATACCATTTATAAAAAGACTGCCCTTTCCCAAATGTGTATTCTTGGCTCCTTGTCATGTATTAATTGACTATATATACATGAGTTTATTTCTGGACTCTCTACTTTGTTCCATTGGTCCATGTATCTGTTTTTATGACAATAGTATGTTGTTTAAATTGCTTATAGCTTTAAAATATGGTTTTAAGTCAGGAAACAAAGTCAGCTTTGTTCTTCTTTCTCAAGATTGCTTTGGCTATTTGGAGTCCTGTGTGGCTCCATACAAATTTTAGGATTATTTTTTCTGTTTCTGTGAAAAGGCCATTGAAATTTCAATGAAGAGTGCATTGAATCTTAGATTGCTTTGGATACTATAGATGTTTTTAACAATATTAATTCTTCCAATCCATTAAAATGGAATACCTTTATTTTTATCATCTTCAACTTCTTTCCTCAATGTATTATAATAAGTTTTCAGTATATAGGTCTTTCACCTCCTTGGTTAAATATATTTCTTGACTTTTTATTCTTTTTGATACAATTGTAAATGGGGTTTTTTTCTTAACTTCTTAATAGTTTCCTGTTTGTTTGTAGAAACACAACAGATTTTTATATATATTGATTTTATATTCTACAACTTTACTGACTTTGTTTTATTAGTTCTGATAGTTTTTTTGGTGGAATATTTAGGATTTTCTATGTACAATATCCTGTCATCTGCAAATATTGATAGTGTTACTTCCTCTTCTCCAGTGTTGATGTCTTTTATTTCTTTTTCTTGCCTAATTGCTTTGACAAGACTTCAGTACTTTATCGAATAAAAGTGATGAAAGTGGCCATCCTTGTCTTATTTCTGATCTTAAGAATAAGCTTTCAGCTTTTCACTGTTGAGTGTGATGTTAGCTGTCAGCTTATCATATATGAGCTTTGTTATATTGAGGAACACTTGCTCTATACCCACTTTGTTAAGTGTCTTTATCATAAACGGATGTTGAGGGATGCTGGTGTGGCTCAGTCAGCTAGGTGTCTGACTTCAGCTCAGGTCATGATCTTGCAGCTTGTGTTCGAGCCCCACGTTGGGCTCTGTGCTGACAGCCCAGAGCCTGGAGCCTGTTTCAGATTCTGTGTATGTCTCTCTGCCCCTTCCTCACTTGCACTCTGTCTCTCTCTCTCTCAAAAATAAATAAACATATAAAATAAAAATTAAAAATAAATCGATGTTGAATTTTGTCAAATGCTTTTCCTGTATCCATGGAGATGGTCATATGATATTTATCCTTCATTTCATTCACGTGGTGTACCACATAGGTTGATTTGCAGGTATTGAACTATTCTTGTGTCCCTGAAATAATTCCCACCTGATCATGGTGTATGATCTTTTTAATGTATTGCTGAATTAAGTTTGCTAATATTTAGTTGAGTATTTTTCCATCTGTGTTCATCAGAAATATTGGTCTGTAATTTTCTTCTCTTTCTTGTGGCATCATCACCTGATTTTGGTATCAGGGCAATGCCTGCCTCAAAAAAAAAATGGATTTGGAAATGATTCCCTCTCCTCATCTATGTTTTGGGAAGAGTTTGAGAATTGGTATCCACTTTTCTTTAAATGTTTGGTAGAAATCACTAATGAAGCCATCTCATTCCAGACTTTTATTTGTTAGAAGGCTTTTGATTACTGATTCAATCTCTTACTAGTAACCAGTCTATTCAGATTTTTTATTCATAATTCGGTTTTGGTAGACTGTGTGTTTCTAGGAAGAAGCTTACCTATTTCTCTAGGTTGTCCAATTTGTTGGTGTGTAATTTTTCATAGTGATCTCTTATGATTCTGCATATTTCTGTGGTATCAGTTGTAACACTTACTCTTTCAATTCTTCTTTTATTTATTTGAGTCCTCTGTCTTTCGTTCTTAGTGAATCCAGCTAAAGTTTTGTCCGTTTTATCTCTTTAAAAGAAAAACAGTTTTACTTTCATTGATCTTTTCCATTTTCCTTTTAGTCTCTATTTCATTTATTTCAACTCTGATCTGTGTTATTTCCTTCCTTTTACTAGCTTTTAGTTTCATTGTCCTTCAGCATATTTTAATATCATAACTGCAATCTTATTGTAAGCATAGTTTGGTAACCTGCTTTTCACTATTGTAATACCAATGTTTTATCATGCTTTTGTAAATTTTAAGGACAGTACAATATTCCACTGAACAGAAATGCCATGTTTTTCTAACGAATCTTTTACTGATGTTTTTAAGTTTTTAAATTTCAGATAGTGTTGTGATAAAAACACTTTTTCATCAAGTCTTTGTAAATGTCTGATTTGTTTCTTAAGGTTAGCTTCCAGAATTGCAAATACCAGTTCAAACACTATGAACAGTTTGAAAAATATAAAAGCATAAAGCTAAATTGCTTTCAGATATATTTTCTAATTTACATCCCCACCAGCTGTGTATGCAAATTCAGAGACTTTTCAAATAGATCTAAGCCCACTCCACACTAATTCCAAAATAAATTATTATAAGGAAAAAAAAAACTACATTTACCATTAAATGCTTTTTAATGCTTGATAATGCTTTCAAGTTTACTTCAAGTATATAATTATAGAATTTTATTTTAATGGTACTGGTGTTATATGTTTTCAAAGAAGCAAGGAAGACTTAACTGCTTTTTAGAAGATTCAGCAAATTTAATAAATGTCAAATTTATTATTCAATAGTTATATTTACTTTGTAATACATTAAATTAAAAACATATCTAGAACGTGTATATATGTCTTATTGAAATTAGAGCATAATGTATATTAATTATATCCACTTACAATTGTCATGTCTTTGCTTATGTGGTCAAAACTACAATTTTCTTGGTATTATTCATTCTTCTGTAATACAACCCCCAATTACATCGTTCCATGGATAAAATTGGCCCTGTTGAAATGATCTTCCTTTATGGTCATTTCCATGAAGACTTTGTGGTGAATATAAGGTCTTCTTGAACACTTTGAGCAATTTTATAACGCCATACCCCGTTTCATTGTTGTATTCACTTAATAAATAGCTAATGAGTCCCTTCTCCAGGAAGGCATGGTACTAGAAACTGAGTAGACAAATATGGAAACACCTTGATCTAGAGTGGAGATAGACAAGGCACTATAAACAGTACGTCATGGGAGCACAGGAGGCACATTTCAATTCACCAAGAGATATTATTTGAGCTAATACTTGAAGGATGAGAAGTTGGTCAGAGAATATTGGAAAAACATTACAAGCGGTAAGAACGACATATGCAAAGATATACAGACATTTTTTTTTTAAAGCCCAGTGCTTTCTAGGAGCTGTAGGTAATAAGGATCAGTGAGTAAAACAAGGGTTGAGCTTGGGAGGTTGGGAATAGACACACAGCAGATTGAGTATGCAGGGCCTGTATCACAAAGCATGTGCTATTGTATTGTGAAAGGAGTTTGGATTTTATTCTGTAGCTAATGGGCAACTATTGAAGAAATTTGCATGAAAAAATTTTGTGTCATAATTATAATTCTAGAGTCTATGTAATAAATATCTTGGAAGTGGAAAAATTCTGTAGGTGACAACATTTGGGAAGTTATAATGAGCCCAGAAGAGACATTAGTGTTTGTGTTTCAAACAAATAAGGGAAAATAAGGTAACAAAATGCTGTATTTTATGAGAAAGGTAGCAAAAGCAATAAGACTTAAGAGCTGATTGAATATGGAAGGTGTTCTAAATCCAATTTTGTAAAAATTACCCAGTGGTGGATTATCCAGTAAGATCTCATTAACTTGTTACAACTGAAGGAAAAGGTTAATTTTAATTGTTTCAAGTCTGAATTACAGAATACTTGCCTATAAGAGAAATTTTTAAAATACTTATGCGCAGAAAGTTTGTCAGTCACACTTTGGTGGCATTCAAAAGAGAATGAAGGGGACCTTCATTCACATGGGGAATCCTTACTCCATGAGACAATATTATTACCAAATTTAAGATGTTGTACTGGTTTCTTAGGGCTGCCATAACATAGCACCACAGACTGGATGGTTTACACAACAGAAATTTATTTCTCACAATTTTGTAGGCTCGAAGTCCAAGATCAAAGTTGATTTCATCTGAGGCCTCTCTCTTTGGCTTGTAGATGATAGTTTTCTCCTGGTTTTTCTTCTGTGTGTGCCTCTATCCTAATCTCCTGTTCTTTTAAGGGCACCAGTTATATTGTATTAAGGCCGACTTTAATCGCCTCATTTCACCTTAATTATGTCTTGTAGATCCTGTCTCCAAATATAGTCACATTCTGAGATACTGAGTTAGGATTTCAACAGAGGAATTTCAGAGGACACAATTGAACCCATAATAGATATGGACTGGAATAAATATCTCAAAATGTATTTTCATTTCCATATCATTCAAATAAAAAGTTAAGAATGAATATCATATGAAGGACATTACATAAATTAAGAAAATTTTAGTGAAACAATTTTCTAAAATTAAAGCACTTAAATTCAGTATACCATTCCCAGTTAATGAATGAGAGTGTCTTTTTTCTTAATTAATTTATTTATTTTGAGAGAGAGAGTGCGCACATGCACAAGTGGGGGGAGGGGCAGAGAGAGGGAGAGAGAGAGAGAATTCCAAGCATGCTCTGGGCTGTCAGCACACAGCCCCACTTGATCCCACAAACTGAAAGATCATGACCTGAGTGAAAATCAAGAGTCAGAGACTTAACGAACTGAGCCACCCAGGTGCCCTAAGACTGTCTTCTTAACACTGACTAATATCATTTATTTTTTTACTAGAGAGGCCTAGTAACAACAGAAAAGAAAGAAATTGTGAAGGTATTTCATTATATTCCATGACGTTTATCAAAATACTGGTCAAGTTCATCGTATACTTCGTATTTACTTGTCAGAAAAATTGGAATATTATCTATTCAGCAATGGGAAGCGAACTGGAGAGGTTTTTGTAGTTATTGTTCAGATGGCATTACATCCACAATTATAAAGAAGCAGACTTTTTATAAATCAAGATTCGTAAAGACCAAAATGATCAGTAGTCGGAGAATGTGTGCTAAAGCGGGTGATACTGACACTAAATGAAACTTCACTTTGGAATTTAAGATTGAAAGGTGTTAGCTTTTAATAGATTTTAGGAACTGTTTGTTGTTTGTTTTTGTTTAAATTTCTGTGTTGGAGCACAACGTACTATGCACTAAAAAGTGATAGCAGCCTAAAATTTTGTAGTTTTAGTTTTACTTAACAAAACAAATGTCAAACCATCTCTTTGGATACTGACACAAAATAAATGATAAGACATTCTGAGCAGAGAATGTGATCTAGTAATGCTTATCATAGCACCATGGAAAGCAAGAATTTCAGGTCTTACTCCCACCTGTTTCACTTCCTCTCAAATTTAACTATTTTGTAGTCCTCGCTCTCCCTTTTTAAGAAAACCATGCAAAAGAGTAGCCATTTGTTTCATATTTTGCGAGGGTGGTGGGGTGGGGGTGAAAGGTGGGGATGGGTAGAGGGTGTGGCATCTGATAAGAATTCTGAGATTCTTCCAAGTGTATCTCTCCACAAAATACAGTGATGAAAATCAGCAATTACCCAGTTGCTAGACAATGACAACAGCAAACAATAACAACAGAAAGACCTACCTGAGGGTTTGGAGGAGTAAAAAGTAGTATTTATGTATTCCTACTCTGAGTAAAACAGTGTGTTACATTATTTGTAACTTAATTAGTAATTAGTCTTTAAAAAGATTAAGAAACTAAGGCTCAGAGAGGGTAAATGATTTTCCTAGTTTTCTATGGCCAGCCAACAATGGAATTGGTATTTTACAGTAAGTCTGGACTTGCAAGTCATGCTTACATCCCCCCAGTGTGGTCAATTCCCAGAAGGCCAAGGTGGTCAATTCCACGGCACAAATGTGGTCAGAACAATCAAGAGAGCCAAAAAAGTCATATTTGTTCGGATTAAACAACTCAATCTGGAAACTATTTAATATAAGGTGGAAAATAGGATTTCAAAAGAAAGGAAGAAGAACAAGAAAATGAAACTAAGTTTCATCAAAGAGGGCAAGTGAGTGATTAAAAGTAAATCTCTCATGCTTTGCTCCCACAGTCAAGAAAAGGAATATTTTTCAATCCTGCTTAGCCTGAAGTAATCTGAGTTATTTAAAGTATTATAACCAGCGGACAAAGCAGAGAGTTTATTATATCCTTTGACAAGCTAGGACTTCTCAGAAGCAGGAAGCGCATGTGACAAGGGGCCAAGTTATCCATGGTGCAGTGTGCAGCTTTCTGTTACGTAGGAACAGAGTGCCACATCTGCACCTCAGGGGTGTTGGGAATACTATCCTACACAAGCAAGACCAGACTGCTTATTTTCCATTCTCATTGGAAACAAGAATATTTACAATCCTAGTGGGCACTCAAACACAAGTGGAGTTATGAAGCCAAAGAGAAACTTGCACACCATCCAGGCCAGTGCATGACAAATGAGAGTCACTGTCTTTAGACACACCAGTAGTTCATTGCAGAATCCCAGATTAGAGAGCTCAAGATTTCTGAAATCTATTCCTCCAAAATAAATGCATACTTTCATTTGCAAAGTAGGACATCATTACCTAAAGATAACAGCATCTGCAGAAATACTTACTTAGCAACTAAATCACAAGGTCTTCCTTAGAGCTTCCTTTAGGCTAGAAATAGTCCCTGCTTAGCCAGCTGGCCTGAAAAACTAGTGACAAACATAAAAACCAGAAGAATTACAGAGCTGAACCTATCCCTTCATCTACTCCAAGGAGTGTCTGTAGCACATGTTTGACGATGAGTATTATAGAGCTAATGGAAGGAGGAAGTGCCTAGATTTTCTTTTGTGGCATGTTTTCATGCCTGGAAATATCTACCTTTCTAGTTAATGAAATGCACAACTTTTCATTCAGCTGTTTTTTTTCCCCCCAATTTAAGGCCGGTGCTATGTGCGAAGTCCATGATAGCCATGACTTACTCAGTGGCCTTAGCTCGGCTGCCAGGGAGCCCAGGCCGACCACAGACACTGGATGTGTCAGTGTTACCGGTTACTACAGAATCTGGGTCCACGGGAACACTGAGTCACTGATTTACAGGCAGCCTAAGAAATCTCAAAGGATACCTTCTTGTCCTGCTTCTAGGAAGATGTTTTAGAAGCTCCTGTTGCTGCTATCCTAATTTCGCACGGCTGTTTTCCAAATTTATTTGCAAAGAAAGCAAATACTTCCATATTAATGCTATATTGATTATAAAGAAAAAAATAAGCTTTGTCAGATTTATCCCTCTAATTCACAAGCTGCATTTTAAATTCACACACGAGGCCAGGAAAAGAGACAATAATTCCATAACAAGGCATCTGGGAAAAATATTATTTCTTATTTACTTTGATCTAAACAAACAGGCAGAAAGACTCTTCTAACAGAGATTCTTGAATCACTCATATCACCATATTTTCATGGAACACTAATTATATGCAAGATATTATCATAGGTGCTAAGGAAGTAGGAAGACATATGAAATACAAACCCTGCTTCAGTGAATTCTGGTCTGAGTAAAGTTAATAAACACACACTTAAAATGCAGCGCAGATCAATATATTAAAGGTAGCCTGAATGCCACGTGCATGGTTCGAACGATTTACTGACTGGAATTACTCAAGAAAGAATCTTCTGCCTAGAGCAAGAGTCCATGGACTGCACCCACAAGCCACATCCATCTGCTACATTTTTTAACATAGCCCATGCACTATGACTGCTTTTTATATTTTCAAAATATAAAAAGTAAAAAGAAGAATAATATATCATGGCACTTGCAAATTGTTTGAAAGTAAAATTCCAATGTTTACAAAGTCCTCTTGGAACACAACTACCCTCATTCCATTACATTTGCCTATGTCTGCTTTCTTGATAAGGCAGCAGAATTAAATGGTTGCTATAGAGACTGTATGGCCCAGAAAACCTGAAATATTTACTATTTGGTCCTTCACAGAAAAAAAAAATGTCAATTTCTGGACTCGAGGATCAAGGAAATCTTTATGATCCACCTGTATTTTGAGTAGAACCTTGAAGGACACAGTAGAATACCTATTGGTAGGAGAGTGAGGGGTGACTTTTTAAGAAAAGGATGAGCAAAGTGTAGCACTAGGAAGATGCGCGGCTTGCTCAGAAGGCAGTAAATACATCAGTGTTACTGGGGAGAAGAGCTTGTAAAGAAGGCTAAGAAGATATCCACTGAGAAGATGTCAGACATGGCTTGAGGAAGGTGAGGAGGAAAGAAGGGCTTCTCCCTACCCTTATTCCCCAAACCACTTCCATCTTTCTGTGGAAAATAAAAACAATTAAGAGTTAAAACAACAACAACAACAACAACAACATATACACAGAAGAGTGGAATTACTCAAGAGAGAATCTTCTGCCTATAGCAAGAGTCCATGAACCACACCCACAAGCCATATCCATCTGCTACATTTTTTAACACAGCCCATGCACTGTGACCGCTTTTTATATTTTCAAAACATAAAAAGTCAAAAGAAGAATAATAGGAAAGGAAAAGTTTTTCAAACTAATTTGGTAACAACACGTAGGATGGATAGGAGGTGGTGGGAAGAGGAGAAGAAAAAAATAAGGGAGACTGAAACCAAAGATTTAGATAGGCGATCCTTAAGTAGTTCTGCCAGTGAAGGAGGAAGAACCACGTGGCTGCCTTGTTGATGTCTGTATACCCAGAGATCCACTTAGAGGACACGCTTAATAAATATATACTGGTTGGAGAAATGCACAGATGGATAAAAGGAGGGAGGGAGGGAGGGAAAACAAAAACTTGGTGGATTTTTGTCACTTGACTGAGCGAAATAAAGGAAAAACACATGAACCAAGCTTAGAGTTTAGCTTTAGCCATGTAGTTTTAGGTAACAAAGGGGCATTCACAGAAAGCATCTAGCAGCAGTTAAAGGGGTGAGCTGCTAGATCTGCGGGAAGAGGAGAATGCAGACAGGGATCAAAAGAATCCGTCTACTCCTTCAGAGATCAGCCACCAAGAGTCTGTCAGCCCTAACCAGCTTCACACAAATATTAGTAGGAGCTTATATTTATCTTAGGATGGGCATGCGGCTTTGTAAACCTTCAAGAGAAAGTTGTAAAGACAGAGTCTCACTGTGTCTAGTAGGTTGCAAGCTTCACTAAAGGTAACCTTATTAACATAACAATCATTGACCTCAGAGATTCCACCTCCCGCTCATTAGTTCCATCAGCTACTGAGAGAGACAGACACATCAGTGCACCATTCTCTTATTTCCAAACAGATGCTTGCTTCTGGAAAATTATAATGTATGCTAAATGAATGGTAGAAAATACTAGTTTCGCTTTTTCCCTCACCCGGATATCTCTTAAATAGCGGGTAGGAAACTGGTTGTAAAAAGTGTGCTTATAAATGTTCTGTATTTATTTGCAAAGTTACCCTGGAACTCTTCTCTGATCATGCCCATTTCCAGCAATTATCATTTTAAATTATGTTTTAGCAACTAAATGACTCCAGGAACACAGAAAAAATCATATAACAGTTTCAGGGTGTGACACACTTTGTATGAACTGCATCGAAGGCAAAGGATTGCAATAAATAAAGTGGCTTTTATCTCTAGCAAACTTACTTAACGACACACACATATATCTACAGAGACTTGTAGGCAGTTGCACATATCCTGATGAACACTGGCCTTTCTTGAAACATATGCTTAGCCATGGAATCTAGAAAAAGATCTCTCTGTGTTTTATAAGCATCATTATCAGAGCAATGGCATGCAAGGAATGAAAAATATCTCCACTAGGGATTTATGTTCGTTAAGAACTCAGAAAACACAGAATCTGCACCTGCTACAAGATAATATTGGGCTTGCAAAGCAAAACAAAGATTTCAACAAAAAACTAAAGATATTTACGCCGGTTGGGAGATTTACTGAACTGAGTCATGAAAAAACGAAAACCAAATAACTTCTTATAAGGCACCCAAAGTCCGGAATATTAACACACCAGTAGATACAAAGAATTTAGATTTGTGCCCGAAAACAATAGAAAAGATACTATAGATCAGATTTCAAAGGAAGGAAGGGTGGAACAGGCCCTGCCAATTCTTGCCATTCATTCTGCCCACATACACATCTTACACTCTTTTCTATTTTTAATTGCAGTAGAAAATGCCTCAGATTCTACACTGGTAGTTCTGTTATGAGTAACCGTGAGACCCTTACGGACAGCAATAAGAACCTAAAATGATTTTCTAGGTCTTTATCTACAGCATGTTACATACGACATGGTTCATGTTGTCCCCAAATAATAACATGACCCTTTCCACCTCCACTCCACAACTGAGGGCCCACCTGTCAGCTTTATGACTTGAGAATGAAATGTACAGCAAGCCTGAGCTGCCAGCTGAAGCTCATAGAAGGTCAGTGTACATATTCCTGCTTCAGTGCTCTTACCATTTCCAATAATAATGGCTTGAATTTAAATAGTAGCTTTCCTCCAAGGAACACAGAGGGTTCTCACATATATGAGATATACATATATATATATATATGTATAGCTATAGATATACATATATATATATATATATATACCTTTATTCAGCCTTACTAATCCCCTATAAACAAAGAAAGGTAAGGATTTGTTGATTCCATTTTAGATGGGAAAACTAAGACACAGTAAGTTAATAGGAAACCAAAATGATGCCAGAGCACGCATGATCTTTTAGCCTAGATTTTTAATTCAAAATCCCATCTTCAATGTGCTAACTTATAATTATGCAAAATTTATCTCCTGCAGGTGGTAGTTTTTTCTTGGTTATTGGGAAAGCCTAAAGAATTAAAGGTAATTCCTGATTGCAAGTTTGAAAACAAATCATCTTCATTGAGCTATAACAAGCTCAATATTTCCAACATTGTCATTCCAATGTCAAATTTTCCCCTATAAGAAATAATATTTGGCTATATAATTATTATTTAAATCTAGTTGCTATCTTGTACCTAGTGACTTACAGGGGTTTTTTTTTTTTATGTTTATTTTTGAGAGAGAGTGAAGAGAGAATGAGCAAGGGAGAGGCAGAGAGAATAGGGGACAGAGGACCAAAGCAGGCTCTGTGCTGATAGCAGAGAGCCCATTGTGGGTCTTGAACCCATGAACTGTGAGATCATGACCTGAACTGAAGTCAGACGCTTAACCAACTGAGCCACCCAGGCACACTGTGACTTTCCATTTTTAGTTTTCCAGTTTTCATGACTAAGGAGTCAACTTAGAGTGAGAAATCTCAGATCTTCTTCAACCCTGAGCAAGTTCTTAAGAGCAAACAACAAATACAGTCATATTGTTAATGAGCTATTTCACAGGTCAAAAAATACTTCTCAGACAGGATTACTAAAGAACCAAAGCTGTCTATAGACAGGCATGAAGGTGTCAAAATGGTAACAAGAAGGGAACAGGAGGTGCTGTGCAGAAAACGGAATAGGGAGGGAGTCTGGCAGCTGAGTCCAGAGAACATGCAACTCTTGATCTTGAGGCTATGTGTTCAAGCCCCACGTTGGGTGGAGAGTTTACTTGAAAGAAAGAAAGAAAGAAAGAAAGAGAAAGAAATAGGTCCTCGTGGCTCTTAACAGCAAGCATTAGAAGAGAGAGGAGGGACAGAAGTTTATGTTGTGACATATGACATGAACAGGACATACTGCATAGGGGAGGGAATAGGCAAGAAAAATTTATTTAAAATTTTAATGTTTATTTACTTTTGAGAGAAAGAACGAGCAGGGGAGGGGCAGAGAGAGACAAAGACACAGAATCCAAAGCAGCCTCAGGCTCTCAGCTATCAGTACAGAGCCTGGTGTGAGGCTCAAAATCACAAACCGTGAGATCATGACCTGAGCTGAGGTCGGACACTGAACCGACTGAGCCACCCAGGCACCCTAAGAAAAATTTATTTTAAAAGAAAAGGCTGTGACTAATGTGTTTCAAATCCAAATAGATCCTTTATAGAAAAACTCTGACAAAGACTCATTTAGTTTGTGATTACTGCGACGGGCATTGTGCTAAGTACTTTCCACAGATTACCTAGTTTGAGGTCGTCAGGCACCTCCTGACGTAGGTGCTATTTTGCTCAGTTTATAGCTGAGAAATTAGGTTAAGAGATGATACCTGATTTGCCACAGGTCCCACAACGGTTACTTGATAGAGTCAGAGTAAGAGCCTAGAGTTATCTACCTCCAAAGCTTGCTCTTAACCACTCTGCCTTGCTGACTAATTTTGAGGGGAAGACAAAAAAGATTAAACCTTTGAGAAACACTAACAAGGACTTTTTCTCAAGGATTTTATCTCTCACACCAGTTCTTCTAATGCTTCTCTTTTTCTCTTGAACTAAAATACTCCCCCATTTACTAAGGAAGGGTTGGGTCACAGATACTTTCACATATTATACCTATTACTCATGTCTCACAGGAACCTGAAGGGCAACTCTGTGTAATTGTGAGCCGAGGCGTAATTAAGAATTTCTAGAACCTGAGTGAGCTCCAAGATTTATATTCCACTCCAGCCTACTTTTCTTTATACCAATTATAGAACCAAATATCATTGTATAGACACACACATACCAAACCCCAGTAAGTCAAGAATATTCACAGATACCAATCCTGTGCAGATCTGTGGAGTAGAAACTGGCCAGCTCTGTGCCCTACTCGGTTTTGTCCCTGCTGGATTCAGCTGTTCCTACTCATCACTAGCATCATTTTGCCATCAGTAGAGAGAACTAGAATATTCACATCATTCCCCAACTGGCCAACAGAATAACTAGTTCCCATTAAAAACTACCTCCATTAGTAAAATCTGTAACCATCTCTATGTTAAGTACAGCACACAAAGCCAATCACAGCCTTGCTTTCTTCCCTGCTTTATCTCTCCTCTTCTCTTTTCACACCTCACCCAAATATGTGAGATTACTTTCTAATCCATAACGACACCATGCCCTTTCATGAATCTGAGTCCTTAAAAATGCTGTTCTTGGGGCGACTCACTGGCTCAGTTGGTTAAGCGTCTGACTTCAGTTCAGGTCATGATCTCACAGCTTGTGAGTTCGAGCCCCGGTTTGGCCTCTATGCTGACAGCTCAGAGCCTGCAGCCTGCTTTGGACTCTGTGTCTCCGTCTCTCTCTCTGCCCCTCCCCTGTCCACTCTCTGTCTCTCAAGTATAAATAAACATTAAAATTTTTTTTAAATGCTGTTCTTTTTTCCTGGGTGACTTTTTTCTCTCTGAGCTAGCTAGCAAACTGCTCATCATCCTTCAAGATTCAGCTCAGGGCACGTGGGTATCTCAGTCAGTTACATGTCTGACTCTTGATTTTGACTCAGGTCATGATCTCACCATTCATGGGATCAAGCTCTGTGTCGGGCTCTGTGCTGACTGCCCTAAGCCTGCTTGGGATTCTCTGTCTCCCTTTCTCTCTGGTCCTGTCCGATAACACACACTATTTCTCCCTCTAGAAATAAATAAATAAATAAATAAAGATTCAGCTCAAAAGTCTAAAAATCGTCCTCTATTTTCTATACTGCCTTCTCTCTTCTGTGCTCTCCTGCAACTGGAGAATGCCTCTATTCTAGTTCCCGTGATACCACACAGGAGTTATTCACATCTCTGTCTCCCCCAGCGAATGTGTGAACCCCAGCAACCAGAGTCCAGCACGTAGTAAACAATAGGATGGTCCATGAGTGAATGAAGGAGTGAGCATAAGATCCTAGGCTTTTCCTCCAATGCTTTTCAGTTTTAGTTCAGACTTGTAAAAGTCTATGCACACATCTTGGTATTCCTGACATAATCGTCCCCCGTGAACTCAAATAAAAGCTGTCAACATTGGTACTTATCCAAGAGAAAAAAATTCTCCTTGGGCCATAGGCATTAAGGAGGGCACTTGTTGTGATGAGCGCTGAGTGTTGTATGTAAGGGATGAAGCGCTACATTCTACTCCTGAAACCAATACTACAACTATATGTTAACTGACTAGAACTTAAATAAAAATTCGGAGGAAGAAAAGTCAGAAAAAAACTTCTCCTGGAGGTCAGGAGGATTATATAATGGCTGAGCTCGCAAGACCACAAAGAGGTGGAGGAATAGGAAGGAAGGAAGTGACTAATAAGGGAAGCAACTAACTGGTTAGCTGGTATCACCACACATACCAACACTGGCTCTGATTTACGCAAAGTTGCCTCAGTCCTAGGAGCAGCCTTGATCCCTTGGCTGGCTCTCCTCTCAGGTGACAGCGTTCGGCTCTCTGGCTCTTGACGGGAGTAGTGAGACCTTCTCCTGCTGAGTCATCTGCCGCAGTTCTCCCTGGCATCATTCTCTCCTGAGAATGTTTTTCCTCTTCCTCTTCACCAACATTGTTTTTCTTGATGAATTCTGCAGCTCTTCCCATTACAGTGTGTAAGTACCCTTTGCCCTTAGAAATTACATACTGTGCTTAATGAACATTTTGTCTAAAATATTTTCATGGTACATTCTCTGATATAGCCTCAAAACAAATATCTTAAGAATAAAAAAAGGGGTAAAAAAAAAAAAAAGGAAATACATTCCTAAGAGCAAGATCATTTGAGGTATAAGCTATTAAGCTATCCATGCTCATTGACTTTATAGTTACAATCAAGACTTGAACATTTTAAGTAAGCAGAATTTACTAGGGGGAAACATAGAGTAATAGAGAAATCTTATTAAGGGTATTTCAGTGATCCATCAATCGACAGTAGTGTGGCACTCTACTGTGTGTATGGAACAAAGTCAAATAACAGAAATTTCCTCACTTCTAGTTGTTCATAATCTACAGGAAACACTCTATACTGCAAAGTGGTAAGAGAGAATAGAGATAATCTATGTAATGGGTATAAATCTCATTGTACAAATGTATAGGCACAAGAAATATATTTATTATTTTCTGGGGCACCTGGATGGCTCAGTCGGTTGGGCGTCCGACTTCAGCTCAGGTCATGATCTTGCAGTCCGTGAGTTCGAGCCCCGCGTCGGGCTCTGTGCTGACAGCTCAGAGCCTGGAGTCTGGTTCGGATTCTGTGTCTCCTCTCTCTGCACTTCCCCCACTTGCCCTCTGTCTGTCTCTCTCTCAGAAGTAAATCAATATTAAAAAAAATAAGAAAATATATATTTATCATTTTCTATAATTATGCTTAATTATTTTTTACACCAAGCCAGTGGAAAATTTGACCTTGGTAATTCTTAGTTCTTTCTCCCCAATCCTTTTACCTGGGTCATTGCAATCAGGGAGGGTGGAGAAGTGGAGCACATGCCTCTGGTTATTGTTGGTGGTTCACCCTGTCCGCAAGACTCCTTGGGCTCAGGGGTGCTTGCCAACCTCTGTGTCCTGCAAGAGAAACAAGACATTTTTGCAGGGCTTCAGATGGCTTTGTCTGCCTAAGTTCCTCAGGCAACCGATTTGGTGGCTTCACTGTAGAGAGGCAGAATCGTGAATTTTTTAAGAAGGCTAACTTTGGCATCACTTAGATGCATATCCTGGGCATGCCATATCTCTGTGACCTGAGGCAAAATTTTTTCAATTTCCTAACCTTCAGATTTTCACCTGTAAAATAAGGGTGTGCAAATTACATACCTCACAGAGCTGCCAGGGTAAAATGAGGTCGCTTAATGTAAAGTGCTTACACATAGTGTTCAGTAATAGTTGGCTGCTATCATTATCAGTGCTGTCATGGTCGTTATTATCAGTACTGACACCATCATGCTCAGGGCACTATCAGAAAGCATACAGATGTGCCCTCTGCTGTGGACCCACAGATCTCTTTCGCTTTGAATTGTATTATTGGACAAAACTACTGTTCCTCTGTAGTAGAATTATGCACCCACACCCTTACCACAGCTTTGTGGAGAAGAGGGCTAAGTGAGCTTCTCTACCTCTTAACACCGGGCTAGGCTGTCTGTCTTCCTTTGACTGATGGCTCAAGCATAAACTTGAATGGACTCATGCACTTGAGTAGCCCTCTGAACTCTGGGGATCTGCCATGAGAACGTGCCTCAGTGGCTGCTCCGAATGAGGTATCTATAGCAGGCCTGAGCCCAATATGTAGCCTGTGGCTCAGGGCCCAGCCTCTGTAGTCCAGCCTTGCCCAACTGAGAGTCGTGAGAATAAAAAATTGTTGTTCTATGGCCGCTGTTGAGTTTTAGGGTAGTTATTTTATAGGGTACTCTGGATTCTAAAACTTGGCGATTTTTGAAACTTGGTGACCTCTTCTTCACACTGATGTCTCCGCTACTGACAATCCCTACAAAACGCAAGACCTCTGCTACTTTCAAAGGTATGAAAAATGTCCTACGTTCCTGGATGGAATACTTGAGGAAGCCTGTTACTGTGTTCCTAGGGAAAGAACAGAGGAGTATCAACTCATTGTTGGGGGAGAAAAAAAAATTAAACAACCCTCAACTCCGTGAGAAAACTCCAAAGCAAATGTTTCAGAATGGCAAATTAATGTTTAATGATGTAAATTGGGGATTTTTTTTAGAAGAGCTTTTATAAATGTTTCTTAGAAAATGTTTCTTTTAGGGGCGCCTGGGTGGCGCAGTCGGTTAAGCGTCCGACTTCAGCCAGGTCACGATCTCGCGGTCCGTGAGTTCGAGCCCCGCGTCAGGCTCTGGGCTGATGGCTCGGAGCCTGGAGCCTGTTTCAGATTCTGTGTCTCCCTCTCTCTCTGCCCCTCCCCCGTTCATGCTCTGTCTCTCTCTGTCCCAAAAATAAATAAAAAACGTTGAAAAAAAAAAAAATTTAAAAGAAAATGTTTCTTTTCACAAACTGGATTTGAGCCATACTGGAAGTATCAATAACTGTGTATATGCACAGTTATCTGTCTCTTCTGTGGGTATTTGTAATGTAAAGCAGGGATAGAGAGGATGGTAAGAAGTCTTACTCCCAGTTCTTTTCAAGTTTATTTATTTATTTTGAGAGAGAGAAAGCATGAGTAGGGGAGCATCTTCACATTAGGTCTAGGAGTGTGGACAGGGCTGAGTCATGGATATGCTGGGACATTCCTGGTGAGCTGTCAGCCAGCCTGAAACTCACCAGTAAGAGATCCAAGGTTCTGTCTGCTTTTAGAGTAGCCACTCTTAGAGAAATAGTAAGTTACTATCTTTATTGTTCTTTCCTTCCATGACACCCAAACTTTTAATAAAGTCTAGTCATCGTTTTAGCCTGGTCTCAATTGTACTGTGGGGAGTTAGGGAGATGTCTATCACCTGTTTCAAGCTCCAGGTTGTGTGAGATCAAAAAGGCAGCCCTGGTAGCTGTCATTCTTGGAGGACAGGAGAGCCGAGCCCATATGTTTCATGGTCTCATAAGCAGGACCACCAGCAAAGGCAGCAGTGTAACGAAGAGGCCACCTGCTCCTGAGCAGATGTGAGGCAGGACTTGGGAAAACTCAAAGAAGTAAAGAAGTCTTAATTCCAGTGATTAGGTTGCTAGATGGTCAAGCTGCAGTCACTGGAGAATTAATAGAAAGCATGATCTGATTTTATAGTCAGTAGGTGGTAAAATCTGGAACGTTGGATTGCAGCATTCATTTTATCACAAACAAACAAAACAGTTTGTTTTCTGGAGGCAAGTTAATTTAAGAACCAGATTAAGAAAAAAGCAAGCTTTGTCTCCCTGTCCTTAAAAACAAGACTTATCTGGGGCTTTTGAATGATGAAGTTTAGGCTATAATTGATAACATTTAATATTATTTAAGATACTTAAAGTTAAAGATAGCCTTTCAACAAATGCTTAACATTTTACTTCCTTCATACATTTATAGAATAGCAAACCTAACTAGACTGATTTTGTATATGAGTGGTCCTTTTATTTTGCTTGAATTCTCATGTGAGTAAGAAGCAGTTTCCGCATAAAGTATGGCAAGGAAGTGGTCTCCTCTTCTATGAAGTCTTCAAGAATAAAGGCATTCATTTTGCCCTCAGGCGATTGCATGTTAATGTAGCCCCCTTGGGTGCATATTGTATATTCAGGACCATCTTAAATTTTGTAAACAAGAGAATGATTTTGTAGTACGTAAAATAAAATAAGAAAACTTAATTTCTGTAAGGTGATTAATTTAATTAAATGATACACATCTGTTCTTCACAGAACAGATAATACAGACCTCCTAAAAAGTCACTGAATCTTTGAAATGTGCTTCAGATCATTCTCTAAGCAATCTAAACTCTCAACAGGTCAGAATAGGACTGTCTTATCCAAGGGGGCAAATGGACATACAATTGAGGTCCAAAGCTGCTGCTTCTTATTTATTTCCTTTTTATTTGTAGGACATAGGAACCTATGCCTGATCAGCACTGGACATTTGCAGGCCTTGTCAGAACTATAAGTGAGAGGACACTGATCACGTAACTCCCTGAGAGTGCCAACACGCTTCTATCTAGAGCAACCTATATGTATACTGAAAAAAAATTAATTGAAAATCTATTATTTGGTTTTCAAAAACCGCATAAAAACTAAATATTCCTCCTAATACAGAATTTGTTAAAATGTTCCTTTATCATTTCTAAAAAAATAGATCTTTTTGAAGCACAATGCTATCGTCATAAATAAAAACAGCTGAGGAGGAATATCAGCAAGTGCCAGTGAAAAGAACTCCAGTGCATAAAAATGAAGTGTGTTAAAACTAGAGACTTTTCTATTATTAATGAAATGGAATGCCATGAGGAAATGCAAGGAGACAGGAGTAATAGTGAAGTCATGAATTAAATAGGAACTTAAAAGCAAGAGTTACTAGTTTCCCAGCACATGACATCTTCCTATTAAAGTTTATTCAGTGGGAAATGATGAAATAGTACCAATGCTTCAAATAAATACATTCAATATATGTAAAAATTGCTTCAATATCAAGATGTTAGGGTGAGTGACATCAGGTACTGATTGCAGTTACTTTAACAGCTTCTACATCAAAGAAGTATCATGGCTTCCTTGGCTCCACATGTATAAGGGTTTTCTTTAATACATATCTTCCTTAGACCAAAACAAAAATTAAACCTACGGTTTATCTTGTCTGAACTTGCTACACCACAGATGAGTTTTGCAACTGTGATACATTATAAAAATATTAATACTGAAAAAAAGTCTCAGAATGTGGAGGAGGTGAATTCAGACATATCCATCACCACCAAAACCACCAGTATCTATGCAGAGATTTGGTTACAGTCACTATGAGGTCATAGTTCTTCCTATATCTTTGTAACAGAAAGGGAAAGTGCCGTTACCTTTAATGAAATTCATTTTCATAGCCCATCAATCTTCACTTAAGTACCTTAAGAAAAATGAGATGTGTCTTATTCATTTAGAATTCCTCAGGGCCTCACTATCATGATATCTATTATTTAATTGGTTCTCATAAAAGCTTGTTGAGTAGAAGAATAAATGAAATAAGTACAAATGTCTAGGATATTTTTATCTACATATTTCTTTATCTATAACATAAGATAAACACAGTAGCAAGCATTCAGTGAATGATCCACCAGAATCGTGAGTCAAGTAAGCAAAAGCAACCAGGTATGATTTATTCCCTTGGAGTCTATGCTTTCGAAGAAAATGAACACTACTCAATGCACCATAAGAATCAAGGAAACTGAAAGTTAGATCAGTGAATCATATCATTTTGGAGAACTTTAAAAATTACTCCTGAAAGTTTTAGATCATGTTCCTATAGTTTGACAGGGTTTTTGTAACTCAACTAATAGGTGAAGAATAGAATTCTTTATCTGGGATGGACAGTATCACCTTTAAATAATAATGGCAAATAGGTTTATCTTGGCAACTTGTCAAGAGACAGAAAAACCATTGAGTGTCCCAGGATAGGCATGATTAATGTTGGGATAAGAGAAATAAAAATAAAAAATTAACACAACTCAGTGTGACTCACCAACTGATCGCTGTACCTCTGAGCACATTTATTTTTAGAGGTATTCAAGTTTTACCTCGCTTATTTTCACGGATCCTTCTGCCAAAGCATACTCCAATATTTGGAATTACTTTTCAGGCTATTGGATACCTTCAAACATAAAACTGCTTTCCTGCACACGCACAAAATTACTTCTACCCCTACTTACCTTCTTCGCCTACCTAACATGCTTGTACTCTCCGGGAAAAGCAGTAGTAGTAAGAATAATAATGATAAAATATTGAAAGCAAACAAATAGATGGCACACTTAAAATAGTATAATGTGAAGAGATTTTATTTACAAAGAGATTATTCCTAAAGGAGTGAATGGGCATGTATTGAAACCACGAAAGAGTATCAGGAACCCAGGGCTATTAGCTGCCAGCCAGCCACCACCATAGACTTAGAAGGATGAAGGGACGAAGTTATTGGAAGACAAAAGGAAAGGAGAGTGTACCACAACAGGCCACCTTGAGAAGACTAAAGACTTTCTTTGGAGGAACACATGCAGCCTGAGAAAGCCTCATAGCAAGAAGGCTGGGGAGTTGGAGACCACTGATGTAATGGAAACAGGACAGCCCTGGTGTGGGAGAGGGAGGGGGTGGGTGAAGAAGGACAGAGAGTGGATTTGTAGGAGACAAAGAAAGTTGTGTGGCATGGCAACACTGGAAGAAGCCTGAGCACAGGAGAAAAAGTCACTCATTTGCAACAATAAATGCTTATCTTCCCTTGGCAGATGAATGTGGGCATAAATGACCCTGGAAATAATGGGATTCTGCTTCCAGGGAATTCAACAAATATTCATTGGTCAGCAGCTACTGTGTGTCAGGAATTATTCTAAACACCAGGGATTAGAATATGAATAAACCATGGACACTGTTCTGCAAAAGGTCATAGTCTGGGAAGAGATTTAGGCCCATAAACAGATAATTACAACACAATATAAAAAATGAAGCCAATACAAGTACGAACTCCTTCAGGGCATGAACTGAACCATACTCTTTTTTGTATAACCAGTGCCTAGCAAAATGCCTGGCACATAGTGGGGCTAAATAAATGTAAAATAAGTAAAAGGTATAGTATAAGGATTGTACACAGAGGTCAACTTGGAAAAGCTGATAAGTTTTTTGCTAAGGACTCTGATAAGTCCTTAGCAAGAATGAAATGGGAAAACTTTGCAATTCACAGCTAACATTTTATTTCATTTACACAATTTTTCATTGTTTATTCCCTAAAAATTTTAGTTTCCTTTTATTTCCTACATGCCAATAAAGCACTACACCCTATGTAGACTGCTTTTTTCTATTTTTCTACTCTCAGTTAAAACTTATGCTACTCCTTAGGTCCCTGCTTTTGTCATACACACACACACACACACACACACACATACACACACACAAAATGAATGTAAATTATTTTTATTTTTATAAAACTTTTTTAAAAATAAATTTTTTATAATTATTTATATTTTATAATTATTAAACAAATATTTAATAACTATTTATTTAAATATATTTATTTAAATAAATAATTATAAATATTTTATAATTATTAAATAATTATTATAAAAATTTATTTTACTTTTATAAATAAAAGTTATTTTAAAAAATAACTTTTTAAAAAAATGCATTCAGTGCAGTCACTTTAATCTTAGAAAATGGAAGTCATGAAAGATAAATTAATACATTTTTCCTAGGAAACCTTTTTTATCCCCAAATTTTGTTGTATATACATATATACAAATATATACATATATACAAATTTTGTTGTATATACACATATATTTTATAAATATATTTTTTAATCATATAATGTATATTTTTTAAATTGTTCAGTGTATAATTTAGTTGAAAAAGAAGGCAGAGAATCATTGGGAAATGGTCTACTGAAATGCAGTAGAACAATTAGCTAGCAATTTGAGATGAAGGTAAATTTATAACTAATTCATGTCTCATATGACAATAATTTGAGACTGAGTTGAGGTAACATAAAAAATGAAATGGTAAAAATATAAGAAAATTAGTACTATTTATGTTTATCTTGAGACAGGAAATTTTACTAAAAAGAGAATGACTGTAAACAAAGGTGAAAAATAAATGACAATGAGAAGATATTTGCAATAGTTGCAATATATATGACAAAGGGTTCATATCCATTGTGAAACAAAGAGGGTATTGCAAGTAGACTTGGAAGGTCCCTGGAAAAATAGTGTTTGCCCACAATATAAATAATCCACAGGTGCATACTTTCTCTCTCCAGTGTTCTGGTTTAGTAAATAAATGAAAACATAGGGTAAAATTATGGCAGTATTAGCCAATGTGAACAATCTGAGGACATATCCAGGTTTGTGAAGAACTCTTAACAAACCAATGAGAAAACACAACACAAAATAAAACAAAACACTCAGCAGTAAGTAAGTAAAGGCATGAATAAACAATTCATAAAAGCGTAAGTGGGTAATTAACAATGAATAAAAAAAATATAAAATCCAATTTGGGATAACATGTAGGAAAATAGGCATTCATATACTTTTTGTCAATACAAATTACTTTACCTTTTCTACTGTGAATAAAGGATGACCATGATATTGTCAGAGAAACCCGATTTTAAAAAGGAATAATAATGTAGCTCTTTGAAAATAAAAAGAAATTATTATTAATTTGTTAGTGATCGATTATGTGGTTTGTTTTATGAAAGAGTTCTTATCTTTCAAAGGCAAATATTGAAGTGTTTATGGATGAAATGGTAGGTCATCTGGATTTGCTCTAAAATAATTCAAGACTGGAGGAATAGAGGAAGCAGAGATAAAGTAAGATGGCTGTATCTTTACATGTTTATTTAGTTATTTTTGAGAGGGGGGGGGAGAGAGGGAGAGAGAGAGAGGGGCAGAGGGAGAGAGAGAAAAATCCAAGCAGGCTCCGCACTGTCAGTGTTGTCAATGCTGTGGCACTGTCGTGGGGTGTGGGGCTTCAACTCACAAACTGCGAGATCATAACCTGAGCCAAAATCGAAAGGGGGACACTTAACTGAGCCACCCAGGCACCCCAAGATGGCCATATCTTCATAATTGTCCATGGCACATGGTATTCATTATACACTCCTTCTATATATATATATATATATATATATATATGTAGAGCAGAGTATTATAAGAGGAAAGAGAAAAGTGAGTTTTACAGTAAAATGTTTAAAGAGACATGGCTGGGTCATTTACCTCCTCCTTCTCCTTCCCCCACCTGTCTAGTTTGCAGAATACTTGTTTTGGAATAATAAGAAGAATCTGATTATTATCAGTATTATATCACAGCACTGTGCTAAGCATATTCCACTTTTGATCACTGATCCTCATAACCACCTCTGCAGGCTTATGTTCATGTAATCTAATTATATTATGCCGAGGAAGAAACTGAGACTCAAAAAAGATTAAGTATGTGGTTCAAAGTCACACAGCCTGGATTCAAATACTAACTTATGCCAAAGCCTGTTCTCTTTTGATTCTACCACACTGCCTTTATGGACAGAGCATGTTATCTAGATTGATGGGAATGAGATGGGAAAATAGTGGGGGTGGGAAAGTATGAAATATAGCAAAATTAAAGGGAGAATAAATACTCATTTCAACTGTGATGGTTATTCTATGTTTTCAGCAGTAAATATGCACTGTAACATTTTAAATTTACAAAGGCATCCCTCTTGCCATTTGCTGCATACCAATGTGTTCTAGGATGATTCATGAATTCTGAGGGTATTAAAACTAGAAGGAACAATGGAGATCATCTAATAAAATCTTGCCCTTCTACAAAAAAAAAGTAGTTGTAAGAAAATATTTTGAAGTGCTGCTTTATCTCTAAGCTGAATTGCTATTGCTGTTTATGATACGAAAAACAGTTGGGTGTGAATTTGATTTCATTTGAAAACTCCAGTAGCATCCATATCTATACTTTAAGTGCAGTGAATGTCACTTATATTCTAGTAACTAGGTTACAGTGGACAAGGGGCAAGGCACTGAACTTGAGCTAGAAGCCTGGAGCTTTGCTTTTACTTTTGTTTCTGACAAGTTGTGTGATTTTGATCACTTACCTTGTCAGATTACTCATGAGTAAATAGTGGTGATTGGACTGCATTCCCTTCTCTTGGACTTTTTTAAGGGGAAGAACTGTAGAATTTTAGTGTTGTGGATCCACTGCTTTGCTAACACACAAAGGGATGTTATGGTTAGACTTGGAAATCACCTGCACAAATAAAGTTTTCTTAAAATATAAGTCTACAAGGTATGTCCTCTATCTTCCCAATGGTTTGGATTGGTATATGAATAGAAAACACAAAGGAAAATTACAGTAACACCAAGGCAGAGTATCAATAGTGTCAGGTTATCCATATTCTTCTTATATAAACAGACATTTGTAACTCAGCTAAGATAGTGTACACTTAGTCAAGTAGAAAAGATAACAGGGTGAGCCAGAAACTACTACTTTGGGATCTGAGGAAATCAATACTCAAGAAAGCTGCAGGAAGAGTCAAAAACCTTGATTTGTTTAATTGGTTAAAGTGAAAGAAAATATGATTATACAGTATTTTCTGTATGTCTCCACTCAGGTTTTAAAAAATTAACCTCATTTATTGTTGTGCCTCCATATTTGGTTCTATTTATCTATAAATGATATAACTTTAGTTACTAATATTCTGCATCCACTTTTTAACATCTAATTCAAACAAATCTGACAGTGGCTAAGTAACTAGCTATGCAAACACCTGATTCATGTAGCACCTGGGGGGTTATGGCATTAGCTATACTTCCAAAGTCTTTGAGATAAATGGTCTCAATACAAAAGTATAATGCTATTTTTACAGTGGCATCACAAGTGGCCGGCACCACTGGAATCTGGAAACCTAAATCTGCAAGTCTATGACAGTTGTATTATTTGACAACTCTCACTCACCACTTTTGTTCATACATGCCCGACTCTGACTCGAATGACGTAGATTATAACATGGAGGACAAGAAAAAATTAACAATGGCTGTGCCTGCTAAGTAGTGACACAGCTAATTTTGAGAATGGGAAAGGACACTATTTTAAGACCTGTTTGCTCTAGAACATTGCATTTTTCTTTTTAATTTGAAGTCCTTTTCTACTTTACCACGTTTTTGTTTTTGTATTTACCACATCAAATTCTCAGGTATGTTGTAAATACAACTAGAAGTCATGAGAACTGCTTTATCTACCTTACTTACTGATTAGTAATTATCCATCTGTCTAGCTAAGAAGTATTGGAAAGACTTATTTCTCAGAGTTTGAACACTGTTCAGATTGATCCTCTGACAATAAAGTCAAACTCTGAGAAATTTCCTTTAGCCTAGCTATTCTATAGTCCATAATGTTATGCTCTCATATACTCATATATACTGATTTACTAATATCTATATAAAACAATGTATGCTAACAGAAAACCAAGCATTGTTGGAAATATCATTGGGTACCACTGTAGACAGGGTATAGACAGCAAGGAATGAAAGCAGAAGAAGAATCAAGGGAGAGGGCAGAGAGACAGGAATACTGGAGACAGAAAAAAAGCAGGGGGAAGTGTAGCAAAAAGTACAGGAAAGGAATTTGAAATAAAAAAAGGATGTTGGGGAGCCTGGGTGGTATAGTCACTTAAGCGTCTGGCTCTTGGCTTCAGCTCAGGTCACGATCTCATGATTCATGAGTTCAAGCCCTCCCTGGCGTCAGGCTCCGTACTGACAGCATGGAGACTGCTTGGGATTCTCTGTCTCCCTCTCTCTCTCTCCTCCCCAACACACACTCTCTCTTTCAAAACAAATAAATAAACTTAAAAAAATTAGATTAAAAAAAATATTGTTAGTGAGAAGTTTAATGTCCGTTATTTAATACTTGGTGGGGCTCCTGTGTGGCACAGTCAGTTAAGCGTCCATCTTCGGCTTAGGTCATGATCTCACGGTTTGTGAGTTCGAGTCCCGCATTGGGCTCTGTGCTGACAGCTCAGAGCCTTGAGCCTGCTTCAGATTCTGTGTATCCCTCTCTCTCTGCCCCTCCCCTGCTCATGGTCTGTCTCTCAATAATAAATAAATGTTAAAAAAAATTAATACTTGGCCATGTGACTTATTCTCTTATACTTAAAACTGACCTACAGTCTTTCATCATAAAAGCAGCTCATATTAATGATTTATGTGACATATTTGGAAAAATAGTACTTTTGACAGGTTTTTTGGAGGGGTATCAATACCCCCAGTGAAAGAAATAGACACATGAGAATTAAAATAATTCTGGGTATCATTCAATAATCTTTTATAAGTCTTTCTCCTGGCTCAACACAAAAATATCTTACAGTGGGCATCTACTAACATCCTTTAAAAGTAGTAATGGATAAAACAATAGTAAATCGAGTTGCATAATAATACTTACAGAAAGACTTCCTGTAAAAATACTTCCTTAAAATAAAAACTTCTTTCACGTATGGTAACTAATTAATCCTTGGCTTATATATTTTTTATATTTCTATGTTCATTTACTACTTTTGCTCAAAGTATAGTAAGCTTGAGTTTCTGCTCAAAGACTACATTTTGTATTTGTTTTATTTATGGATATGTTCCAAAGTTTTTGGTTTCTAAATTAGTTTATGCCACAAATAGGCTCAACTCATATGCTCAGTTTTCCTACATATCAATTAGTATGTTTAGGCCCCTTCTTGTGTCTGTCCCCAGTGAGTCATGCTCAAGGTAATATGAAAACAAACCTTTAATTAAATATAAAAACATTCTAAAGAACTCCTGAAAATAGTACTGACAGATGTTCATTGAGTGTTCTGTTTTCTAATAACTAAAATGCAACTGACTGAAAAGAGAAAAGCATACTTCTTATTCCTTTTGTGCAGTGACTGATAGTGTTTTAACTGCCCAAAGCTTTGTTCGTCTCTTTTCATGGTTGATGTCTGCAAAGGTGTTTACTCTATAATTGAAAACTAGGGATATATATTCTTTTTCCTCCTGGAAGACCATTTATGTCACTAGCCTCTTCAGATTATTTCTTGCTTAAGACCTTGGATGAATTAAATAAAAAAGCTTTGAAATTTGTTCTTTATCAAAACAAATATGTTACAACAGTATCTCTCCTAAGATTTCTGTATGTTCCTAAGATTCTAAAGAAAATATTCTTTTGATTTTGATGACTTGTGCCTCTTGGTAAAATGCAGATATTGCTTAGACATATGAGAAATTTTATGAATTGAAATTGGGATAAAATCATTGATCCCCCAAATGCATAATTAATTATTTAAAAGAAGAACATTCCCAAAGAGTAGGAAACTGGAAGAAAATGTCCATTTTCTTCATTCCAAAGACATCCAGAATCTTTATGCTATCCCACTGTTCCCAGAGCTATAACTGTACCTGAGTGTGCCCGATTGATTGGTTCTTCGTCACTAAGATTTAATTATGTTAAATGGGTCTTAAGAATGTATTTGGAGTTTTCAGCAAGGAAACTCAGGCCCTCTGATTCCTAGGGAACCTTCCCTTATCTAAGAAGTCTGTCTTTTCTGCCTGGGTATGCTGCTTGATAAGAAAAGCATAGGAAACAGTGAGGTAGGTAGAACATAGTGATCAAGTTATTATCAGTTTATAAACAGATCATTTTATATTTTTATTCTGTATTCAATTATGGCTTTCTTAGTATTAAAAATGTGGGATTTTCAAGAAAAGAGTGGAAGTAATTTGGGGCAGAGACTTTTTAAGAATTTCTCGTATAATATACTGTGTGGACAGCTACTTCTCACCTTCCACCTCCACACGGTCATTAACTCACATCCAGATTAGTAAAAGTAACAGAACAGGGTTGTCAATGTTATTGCTGAGAGAATGTTTAAGGAGACTGATTTTCCTGTAACTATGTGATTCCACAAAGGCCATATACATTGAGACTTTGTGGCCATCTTTATATCTGTAAGCTTGTGAAGTGGCATTAATCCCACTTTGGTAAATAGGCAGATGATTTGGCTTCTCTCAGGCCTGGAATGTGTGGGTCCAAGTGAATTTTCCTATCTTTGGCCGAATAATTCTTTCCTTCAAAAATAGTGATTGATAAACCTGAATAAGACATGGTCCCTCACCTTATATATTTAAACAATTTTATGAGGAAAACAAAGGTGTAAACCAAATGAGGCAAATAATCCACTTAAGCCTGGATCAAATAAGTGGAGGAAAAACAAACGCACTGTGGTATGACCAATGTGGTACTTTGGGTTCTTTGGATCATTCCAAGGAAAATCTAGTTACCTTATTGATGACCATGACTATACCAAGGCTGAATACACAGGCCTTATCACATTTTCCAAATTAACTCATGGCCAAGAAGGCAAGAATATTAGTTTGCCTTCCTTCTGTGTAATGATAACTCAGACCACATCTCTAGGTGTCATTTCATTTTTACTCATAATTACCAAACATGCTGTTATGTTGACCCAAATCACGGACTTCTTACATTT
The DNA here is from genome assembly GCF_023721935.1 of Panthera uncia. NCBI lineage: Eukaryota > Metazoa > Chordata > Mammalia > Carnivora > Felidae > Panthera > Panthera uncia. The sequence continues at coordinate 64,917,973 of NW_026057577.1, forward strand.
TTTTAAATTTATTAAGACTGTTTTTTTAGAGCACTTTTAGGTTCACAGCAAAATTGAGGGAAAGGGATAGATCTATATGTATCCCCCTGCCCCCACACTTGTACCGCCTCCCCCTTATTGATATCCCCCACCAAAGTGATATATTTGTTACAATTGGTGAAACTACATTTTGAAGCATCATGGTCACCCAGAGTCTATAGTTAACATTAGGATTCACTCTTGGTGTTGTACATTTTATGGGTTTGGACGAATGTGCAATAACATGCATCCATCATTATAGTATCATGCAAAGTAATTTCACGGTCCTAAATATCCTGTTTGCTCTACCTGTTTATCCCTACTACCAACCCCACCCCTGGAAACCAATGATCTTTTTACTGTCTTCATAGTTTTGACTTTTCAAAGGTCATATAGTTGGAGTCCTATTGTATGTAGCCTTTTTAGATAGGTTTCTTTCCCTTAGTAATAAGTATTTAAGTTTCCTCCATGTCTTTTCATGGCTTAACAGCTTATTTCTTTTTAGTGCTGAATAACATTCCACTGTCTGGATGTTCCAGAGTTTATTTTCCAAATTTTGGAAATTGTGAATAAAGCTGCTATAACCACCTATGTGCAGATTTTTGTATGGACGTAAGTGTTTAGTTCATTTGGGAAAGTACCAAGAAGCACGATTGCTGGATGATGTGGTAAGAGTATGTTTAGCTTTGCAAGAAACCACCAAACTGTCTTCCAAGGGGCGATACCGCTTTGTGTTCTACCAACAGTTCATGAAAATGCCTATTCCTCCACATCCTCACCAGCACTTGGCATTGTCACTGTCCAGATTTGGGGCATTCTAACAGATGTTTAGTGGTATCTAGTTGTTTTAAGTTGCATTTCCCTGATGACATATAATGTGGAGCCTCTTTTCAGATGTTTATTTGCCATCTGATCTCTTCTTTGGTGACTGTCTCTTAGGGTCTTTGGCCCATTGCTCAGCTGGGTTGTTCTCTGGCATAAGTTTGTAACATATTTATAAAATATCAAATCACTATGATTTATACCTGAAACTAATAGGATATTTTACATCAGTTGTACTTCACTTAAAAAAAAAAAAAAAAGATCTTTCTTACATCAACTATTATTCACATAGAGTAAATGCCTGACATTTTTTATTAGTTGTCAGAGTAATGAGTTGGTGCCCTAGAAAACTCCAGTGGGAATCACTATCTTGGGGCTAGTGTGTCTTATTTGGAATTGTTGTACTATTTTTTGGTTTTTTGTCTCATCATGGACTCATAATTTTTTTATATATTTGTTCTGTTTTAATTGAGCACAGTCACAAATCTTTTTAATGTTCAACTTGCCTTATCTTAGGTCCATGGGACCTCGTTCAAGTTGGTTTCTGTATCTTTTGTATGACCACATTAGTATTTGATACCTTTCCTGCTTTCTGGCATACAATGTCCCAGGCTAATCTTTAACATTTCTGTTTCAGATCTGTAATCAGCCATTTTTCTCCAAGGTATTCCTGATTCCTTTTAGTGAGAAATAGTATTTGGGGGGATACTACTTTATCCTTTAGGATACTTTATCCTATAGCAAACCTTTATCCTATGGCAAACCTTAAGTAATTTCAAAATAACAATAGATCTAACAGTAAAAATTGAAACACAATTTTAAGTGCTCATTCTCTTGAACTTCTCTCTTTGTGTAATATAAAATTTTAAAGTAATGTTGAAGATTCACATACACATAGTATTTAGATACCTTTAACTTCTCTTTACCAAATTATGGCAGCCAAAATATCTTTCTTCTGTAAATCCTCCTAGAAAAACCTAAAACCCACCATCTCTGCTATAATATATCCGTGACAATATAAAATTACTTAATAAATTATTGAAAATTATTAAGAGCCTACCATCTGTCCACTATTGTCCAGGGTGCTGGGAATACATTGCTGTCATGAAATATCAGTATAGACTAGATTTAATAGGTTTTAAGTGTGATATGTATGCTAGTAGCCAGCATCTACGATACCTCTAAATGAGCCCCACCCCATGGTGTTAACACCCTTATGTAATCCCATCCCATATTATACTAAAGTTGGTCTACTAGCGTAGAATATGGAAGAAGTAATGGTATGTCACTTCTGAGATTCCGTTATGAAAGACACTGCAGCTTCCACCTTGGTTGCTCCCTGTCTTTCAGATTACTTAGTTGGGAGGATGCCAGATGCCATGTTGTTTATAATAAACATGTTCACACACTAAATTTAGCTCAGTAACCATGAGACTTGGGTCTTAAAATATATGTAAGTGTATGAGACAAGGCCTTGGCATGCATAATATAGGAAATTAAAGTGATGCCAGTTCATAAAACTGACCCTTGAAGATCCTTGTGAAAGAAGGAACACATACAATTTACTCACCAAATGTGCCTTTATCCTGGTTTAGAGTTTGCATTCAAATTAACTGCAAAGTCCAGGAAAACCTAAACAGAAAAGTAAGTAAGTAGGGGAAGGAAGGAAGGAAGAAGGAAGGAAGCAAGGAAGGAAGGAAGGAAGGAAGAAGCAAGGAAGGAAGGAAGGGGAAAGAAAGTTGTCCTGTATTATTGGCCCTGACCAATGTTACTTTTAAATATCAATGCATAAATCTTTTTTTAAATTTTGTTAATGTTTATTTATTTTTGAGAGACAGAGAGAGAGAGAGAGAGAGAGAGAGAGAGAAAGCACGAGCAGGGGAAGGGAAGAGAACATGGGAGATACAGAATCTGAAGCAGGGTCCAGGTTCTGAGTGGTCAGCCCGGAGTCCGACGTGGACCGTGAAATCATGACCTGAGCTAAAGTCAGATGCTTCATTGACTGAGCCACCCAGGCATAAATCTTGAATAAAGTTTAGATTTGATAGAAAAAAATAGAGGAGGAAGAAACTCTACCAAACTCATTTACAAGCCCAGCATTATCCTGATACCAAAACCAGACAAAATTGTCACAAGAAAAGAAAATGATAAGCCAATATCCCTGATGACATCGATGCAAAAGCCCCCAACAAAATGTTAGCAAACCAAATTCAACAATACATTAAAAGGATCATAGCCCATGATCAAGTTGGATTTATTTCAGGGATCCAAGGATGGTTCAACATCTGCAAATGAATCAATGTCATATACCACATTAACAAAATGAAGGATAAAAATTATATGATCATGTCATTAGAGGCAGAAAAAGCATTTGACAAAATTCAACATCTGTTTATGATAAAAACTCTTAACAAAGCTGGTATAGAGGAAACATATCTCAACATATTAAAGGCCATATATGGCAGGCCCATAGCTAACGTCATATTCAACATTGGATCAGGAATAAGACAAGGATGCCCATTCTCACCACTTTTATTCAACAGAGTGTTGGCAGTCCTAGCCAAAGCAAGTAGGCAATAAAAAGAAATAAAAGGCATCAAAATTGGAAAATGAGAAGTAAAATTGTCACTATTTGCAGATGACATGGTACTATATACAGAAAACCTTAAACACTCTGCCAAAAAACTGTTAGAATTAATAAATTCAGTTAAGTTTTAGGATACAAAACCAATACATGAAAACTTGTTGTGTTTCTGCAAACAGCAAACTATCAGAAAAAGAAATTAAGAAAACCCATTTACAATTTCATCAAAAGGAATAAAACACCTAGGAATAAATTTAGACAAGGAGGTGGAAGTCCTATACACTGAAAACTATAAGATATTGGTGAAAGAAATCTAAGGTTACAAAAATAAGTAGGAAGGTATTCCATTCTCGTGCATTGGAAGAATTAATAGTTAAAAATATCCGTACTACCTAAAGCAATTTAGGATTCAGTGCAATCTCTATCAAAATTCCTTTGTTCTTTTTCACAGAAATAGAACAAACAATCCTAAAAATTGGTATGGAACCACAAAAGACTCCAAATGGTCAAAGCAATCTTGAGAAAAAAGAACAAAGCTGAAGGCATCGTGCTTCCTGATTTCAAACTATATTACAAAGCTGTAGCAATCAAAACAATATGGTATTGGCATAAAAATAGACATATAGATCAATAGAACAGAATAGAGAGCCCAGAAATAAATCCATGCATATATAGTCAATTAATTTACGACAGAGGAGTCAAGAATATACAATGCAGAAAGGACAGTTTCTTTCACCAAAAAAGTGTTGGGAATATTGGACAGCCACATGCAAAAGACTGAAATTGGGCCACAATCTTACAACATATGCAAAAGTGATCTCAAAATGGGTTAAAACCTTGAATGTAAGACCTAAAACCATAAAACTCCTTGGAGAAAACACAGGCAGTAAGCAACTTGACATAGGTCTTGGGATGATTTTTTGAATCAGAAGCAAAAATAAACACGTGAGACTACATCAAACTATAAACTTCTGCACAGCAAAGGAAACCATCAACCAAATGAAAATGCAACCTAATGAATGGGAGAAAATATTTGCAAACCATATATCTGATAAGAGGTTAGATCCAAAATATATAAAGAACACATACAACTAAATAGCAAATAAAAAAAAAAAAAAAAAAAAAAAAAAATCCAGTTAAAAATGAGAAGAACTGAGTAGACATTCTTCTAAAGAAGTCATACAGAATGGTCAACAGGTACATGAAAAGATGGTCTATATCTTTAATCATCAGAGAAATGCAAATCAAAACCACAATCACCACACACCTGTTCGAATGGCTATTATCCACAAGACCAGAAATAGTAAGTGTTGGTGAAGACATAGAGAAAAGGGAAGCACTGTTGCTGAGAAGGTAAATTGGGGCAGCCACTAGGGAAAACAGTATGGAGGTTTCTCAAAAAATTCAAAATAGAACTACCATATGATCCAGCAATTTCACTTCTGGGTATTTATCCAAAGAAAACAAGAAAACCCATTTGAAAAATTAAAAAAAAAATCAAAACAACTTTTCCTGTAGGAGGTACTAAGGTTGAGAGGAGCATGACCACCTTCTCTTCCTGCCATGGCGTGTGCGTGCCCACTGATATCAACGTACTCTGAAAAAGGGGAGTCATCTGGCAAAAATGCCACTTTGCCTGGCATGTTCAGGACTCCCATTTGACCAGGTATTGTGAACTTTGCTCACACCATCTTGTGCAAAAACAACGGACAGCCCTATGCGGTCAGTGAATTAGCAGGCCATCCAACCAGTGCTGAGGCGTGGGGTTCACGTTGCCCGCCACAGTGGGATTCACAGTTCTGGCCAAGGTACTTTTGGAAACGTGGTGGGGGCTGCATGTTTGCACAAACCAAAACCTGGTGCCATTGTCACTGCATGGTGAACACAACACACAAGTGATATGCCATCTGCTCTTCCCCCGCTGCCTCGGCCTTCCCAGCTCTGGTCATGTCTTCATGTCATCCTACTGAGGGAACTCCTGGACCATTTTTGGTGGTTGAAGGTACAGTTGAAGGCTATGATAAGACCAAGCAGGTTGTTTTGCTTCTTAAGAAACTTAAGGCCTGGAGTGATAGCAAAAAGTTCTGTGCCTCTCAGCAAATGAGAGCTGGCAGAGGCAAAATGAGAAGCTGTTGTTGTATCCATCACAGAGGACCCTGCCTCATCTATAATGAGGGACACCATATCATCAACACCTTCAGAAACATCCCTGGAATTACTTAATGCAAGCAAACCGAACATTTTGGAACTTGTTCCTGGTGAGCATGTGGGACATTTCTGCATTTGGACTGAAAGTGCTTCCCATAGGTTACATAATCTGCATGGCACTTGACATAAAGCTGCCTGCCTCAAGATCAACTACAGCCTTCTCATGCACAAGTTGCTCAGTACAGACGTTACCAGAATCTTGTAAAGCCCAGAAATCCAAAGAGACCTCCGAGCACCACACAAGAGGATTCATCACAGTCCTAAAGAAGAATCCGCTGAAAAAGCTGAGAATTGTGTTGAAGCTAAACCCATATGTGAAGACTGCAAGCCAGAACACCGTTCTTTACCAGAGCAAGAATCACAGACTCCAGATGGATGAGGCAGCTGCAGCATTAGAAGTCAAATCAGATGAGAAGGGAGCCTGTGACAGGGAAGAAAGGAAAGGACGGAAAGGGAAGGGAAGGCGAAAGGGAAAGGGAAGGGAAAGGAAGAAGCAGAGGAAGCCTCTGGGGGAAAAAAAGTTGCAGCTACCAAGAAACCAGCAGCTGAGAAAAAGTCTGCAGAAAAGAAACCCACACACCACAGAAGAAAAGAAACCTGCTGCGTAAACTTAAATTTGTTTATTCCATAAATGCCCAATCATTTTTGACAGCTAATTTTGGATAAATATCTGATAAAAAGGTAGTGAGGGGGAAGAAAAGATCCAAACAGTATCGTATTGGCATATGACACCTCTGTGTTCACTGCAGAGTTCTTTACAATAGCTAAGACATGGAAACAACCTGTGTCCATCGATGGATGAATAAAGAACGTGTGGTTCTTTATTTAAACACAATAATATTCAGTTATGAAAAGAGTGAAAACTTGCTATTTGTAACAATATGGGTGGACCTAATAGGCATTATGCTAAGTGAAATAAATCAGAGAGACAAACACCATGTGATCTCTCTTACTCATGGAAACTTAAACAAACAAGCAAACAAAACAAGCTCAGAGATACAGAGAACAGATTGGTGGTTGTCAGAGATGGAGGCTAGGAAGTGGGAGAAATGGGTGAATATTTTTGAGTTTAAATAAATTGAATTAACAATAAATTACTAAAGTTAAGCAATTAAAATCCAAAAGTGGATTCAAAAATGATACATCATCACCAAGATATAGTCCACAAAATCAAAGATACTTGAATAATAGAAAAGCAATAAATAAAAATCCATTACATTATAAAATTAGAGAAGTATCATATGATCATCTTCATTGATATCAAAAGATTTTTGACAAAATTCACACCAATTCTTGTTCCAATTATTCAGATGGACTTTTCCTGTAACATCATTAAGCATATATGTGAAACATATGCATATACATGTATATCTCATCATATATATACAGATATGCATATAGTTGCACACTTATACCAGTATATAGACATATATACATATGTATTCACATGTGTATGTGCATGGGTATATATGCATAAATACATATATAAATATGTCTATATATTAGTAAAAATTAACATTAGTGTCAAATAACACTAAATATTGTTTAGAGACACATATATATGTAGTAAACATGTAAAGACGTAAATGGAAATGAAAAATACCAATTCAAGATTCAGAAGTAAAAGAGGCAGCACAAGATTGGCAAATATAATTAGGGGTCCAACTATATATATAATTTCTATTTCTTGAGTTGGCAGATGGGTACCTAGGGTTTCATTTTTCTCTGTACAGTTTTTGTATGTCTGTTATAGTTCAGGAGAAAAGGAGATAAAAGGAGAAGAGAACACAGCTTTTTGAAATCAAGACAAAACTCAGTTCCAATCTCATCCCTGCAGTTTCCTGGCTGTGAAACCTTGACTAGGTTATTCAACTTCCCTGAGCTTGAGTTTCAACTGTAAAATGAGGGTAATAACAGCTTATCCACTTCCTGAAACTATGTTTCATTATTTAGCAGAGTAATAAACACCTAGTGTTCACTTAATGTATTTGATACTTTTCCTGAATTATTTCAATAAGGCCAACTTTAATTAAGTGTGTATATGTGCATTCCAAATGTGGGGGGGGGGCATGTTTATAGGGCAAATACATTTCAGTTTCTTGGAGCACAACACTTGGGTTCCTATGATTTTACCGTCCTTTTTTTTACATATAAAGTTTTTATTTTGCTCTTCCTGTTTTAATTTTAAACATAGAAGGGACCATTTCTAGACAATCAATAGAACAGCTGCTAGGGGAAAAAATAGAAATAAAAGGGCTAAATGATTGAACGTTGACACTTAAAAGAATAGTTTTGCAGTTAACAGCTGTGTATCCCAGAAATAAAGTATCTGATAAATACTCATAACAAAAAGCAAAAATTGCTGTCTAATACGGAGAATTCATAGCTGGAGAGCTAACAACTATTGAAAAACAATGACAAAATTTCAGTATTGACCTTAATTTTCTAAATGAGTTATAGTTACATGATAAGAAACAATGAAAAGAATAATAAATCCCCTCACAAAGTCTAAATTTTATGGCGTTCAAGGCATAAATGAGCACTGTGAAATATATTTTAGATATCATTTTAACCTTTTAAAACATGTTTTGAATACTGAACAACAAATGTAGGTCATTGTCAACGGCAATGTTCTTTAATTCCGACAATTTGTCTCTGTTCTTGTCCTCTTACTCTACCGACAGACATCACACCATGTGTCTCTCTCTCTCTCTGTCTCTCTGTCTCTCTCTCTCTCTCTCTCTCTCTCTCACACACACACACACACACACACACACACGCCAGTCTTTTGTCTTTCATCCTCTCAGTGGAGTAATCCTTTGTCTTCTCTCTGTGAAGACAGCTTGTGGAATTAGCCTCGATACCCAAATGTGAAGTCACATTTGCTGAATGTAACACATTGAGCAAGTTTTTGCCTCTCTGAGCTTTAGTTTTATTGCAAAATAGGGATTAAAGTGAGCTAACATATAACACAGACCTTTAAGAAAAAATTTAGAGTCATCACTCAAATGCAAGATATTATTAATCTCAGGAAATACTGTAAACTGGATAGTAAAAAGGACCAGTTTCTAGGTGGTTCTTCTCCCAGGAAACAAAACAAGCGCCTTAGTGTCTATTTGGCTTCCTGTTTCTGTATCTCCCAACAACAGCAAAAAGCAGATGTATGTGAACATTTCTCTGTTGTCTTCCTACACTTGATCTTAGGCAAAAGGCCGAGAAGCTCTATTATCTTCCTTAGGTTATATGCACTTCACAGTTCATGTGGATTACATAAGTTTTTGTTTATTCATTTAACAAATACTAATTAAATGCCTTTATACCTTTCACATGTCAGGCACTATACTAGGTGTTTTGGACACATCCATTAAAAGAAACAAAGATCCTTGCCCTCTTGGAGCTTAGCATTCTATGTGGAGGTAGGAGGTGGGGGGTGGAGGAGGCAGAAGACAATGAATAATAAATATTGAAAAAAAGTAATATTCACAAGCATGTTAGAAGATGGTAAATTCTATGGGGAAAAAATGGACAGAGAAAGGAAAGGAAATGGAGAGAGTTTTGAGGAAGGGGTTGCAATCTAGGTGGAAGGAGAGGCTGGGTACACCATCTAATTGGGTAGGTCTCCATGAGGAAGCGACTTTTGAATAAAGATTTGAAGGGCGAGGGAATTACTCAGGAGAATATCTAGAAAAGAACTTTCCATGAAAGGGAATACTTAGTGCCAAAGACCAAAGGTGGAACTTTCTTGTCCTGTTTGACAGAGCAACCAGGCCCTTGTGTGTGGAGAGGGGTGAGTCTTGGGAGAGTACCAGGAAAGGAAGTTGGAAAATAACATCTTCAAAAATACCTTACTAAAATACCTAAAAATATCTTACTTAAAACTCGTGACTCTTACCAAAACTTTCAAAAAAACTTTCCATACATTTTAAAAGCCATGACTTCAATTTTTGTTCTGATGCCTATGATTATTTCCATGAATAATTGACTACCTTGTGTTACATGTTACTGGTAGAACACATTTGGTATCCCGCCATTTACCCTTCTCCTTCAGCCTCTTCCCTCTTTTATGGCTATCATCAGCTTTGAAAAGCAGGAGGCCCTCTCCCACATACCCTGAACTTGTTCTCACAGCTGCTCCCTGGAGGTTGTAGTTTCTCTCCAGGTTTTATCCTCGCTCCCCATCAAAGTCCCTCTAAATTGTTATTCCGCAGGGAAAGCCTTTTCTTTCCCTTTATGTCCTTCGTCCAGCTGCCCAAAGAAAATTACTGTTAACAAGAGAGAAAACCTAATGAGTCCTCATTCTATTTCATTACAAAGAAGAGGAGAACAGGGTAAACCCAAGTCACAGATCACATAATTTAAAAATCAACTCCGTCTTTCCCAAGTTGAAGTCAAAGAAATGGAGGTGAAAAGGTGTTCACTGCTTTTCTTTCATCACAAAGAACAGTGTGGTGTTGTAGTCTCTTACTGCTTATCCCAGGCAGGGATCTTACATTTACCTCTAAGACATAAGAGAAAGTAGGCTTTCCTCCATCAAAATTTCTTCCTCGGCTCAGGGTTTGTTTCACTGAATTAAATTTATATTTAGCAGATAAAGCTATTTAGTATTTTGCCAGGTTTGCACTAGGAAGGGTTTAGATTTTTTTTCTCAGAAATTTTAATAAAACATAAACTGGTTCCACCAGGATTATTTTTAAAAATTCAGACTATCTGATCTTTAGGGCAAGATTTTTTTTTGAACAGCTGTAATTATTTTCTAACACCTTCTGTAATACATCATTGTGCTGTTTTATAGCACATTTGGGTAATAAATTTTTTATTCATTTTACCCAAATTCTGACATCCTATAGATCTGGCATTAAATTATTTTGTTTAGGATTCTACTTTTAAGTAGCTGGATGTCAAAATAACTTAAAAGGATGTTTTAAGAAGAATGAACAAAGAGAAAACAACCCTCCTTCACTGTGGCAGGTTTCTATGGATGCACTTCTGTGTATAATAGAAGATCATGTCGCTGAAGAATCTAGTATAAAGAGGACATTTGAGAGAGCTTGCATTCTTTGGTAAGTAGGGGCCGTTAATTGGTTCAGTTCAAAGAAAGAGCCCTGAAATGTATTGTATTTCTGTATATTCTTATTTTGCCTCTACAACTAGTTTGCTTTATTTTGATTTACCCACTTCTCCTGTTCTACCACCCATATACACACACTCCCTTTGCTGGAAATGCTATCTTCTTTAATGGCAGTGAATAGAATCATCATCATTTTCCAAACCTCTAAGCAGTAGACAGACATATTTTCTGATGTGTTTTCCTCAGAGGAGGTCAAGTTTACTATTTCCCCTTTGTTTAGAAATCCCAAGGCTTATGCTGTGTCTGGGCCATCCCTCAGGTTCCCTTGAAAAGAGTTAAATGAAACGGGTAAATACAAACACTAGAGAGTTTCCTTCTGCCAGTTTTCAAGATTAATATAGTTCTTCTTTGACCACAATGACCATATTAACCAATCAATAATAAAGAATAGAGGAAAATAAAAAGTGGGGTATCTTGAAAACATCAGCAAAAAAAAAATCATGAGAAATATTAGCATAGTTGACTGTATAATGAATTTGTCTTTATAAAATTAAATACATTTCCATGTATCACAAAACTATCATAAATACAGATAGTGCAATCCTGGAAAGGAATACAAAGAAATGTGTGTCATTGGTTATCTCTGCTGAAGGGAATGGAGAGGTTAATTTTAAAAAGAACAGACTACTACCCTAGTGATAGAATAGTGAAATGGGCACTCTTTGAAATTGCTGGTGAATGTCTAAATTAAGCATTCTGTCAAGAAAGCAATTTGCAGTATCGATCAAGGACCTTGAAAGTTTTCGTGACTTTAACTTTAGTAACTCCATTTTTTTAGGAATTTATTCTAAGCTAAAATGGAGAGGAGGGTTTTTGGTTGGTTTTTTTTCCCCCAAATTTTGTTACTGAAGTGTTTTTTATAGAAGTGAAAATGTAGGAAAACTTAAAAGCCCCAAATTAGATAGGATTAGGTAATCTCTTTTTTATTTCCCAGTTATTTTGTACAAAAGCTTACTAAAACAGCCATCATACTTGGTTCTCTTCATTTGCATGGTTATCTTCTTAAGAAATGAGTGCTCAGGGGGGCGCCTGGGTGGCTCAGTTGGTTGAGCATCTGACTCTTGAATTCAGCTCAGGTCCTAATTCCAGGGGCATGCAATCACACCCCACAGCTGGCTCCACGTGGAGCCTACTTAAGGTTCTCTCTCTCTCTCTCTCTCTCTCTCTGCCCCTCTCCCCAACTCATGTGTGTTCTCTCTCTCTGAAAGAAAATAAGATTTAAAAATGCAGCTTCTAAAAAGAATTTTCATCTCTGTGGGGTACCTGGGTGGGTCAGTCAGTTAAGTGTCCCACTCAATTTCGACTCACATCATGATCTCATGGTTCATGAGTTTGAGCCCCACGTTGGGCTCTGCACTGACAGTGCAGAGCCTGCTTGGGATTTTCTGTCTCCCTCTCTCTCTGCCTCTCTCTGTGTCTCTCAAAAATAAATAAATAAACATTATTTTTTTTTTCATCTCTGTAACCCCAGAGCCTCCTATAATAACTGGGGCCCATGAGGTTCTCAGTTAATATTTGTAAAATCAGTAAAATTTCACTTTATCTGTCATACAATCCATAATGACCAGTAAGATTACTATTTTTCCCCACCCCCCCACTGCCTACATACCCATAAACATGAGAATAATTCATTCCATTTTTGCAGTTTAGCAAATTGGATTGTTTAAAACAAACTGAATTTAGGTATATCCATTTATACATATAGATAGAGCTATTGGCACAGTCATAAACAAACTGAATTATATCTCAGTATATTACCATGGCTGGTAATAATGTAAAGATAATAATAAGTAAGATAAGAATATATTTCAATTCAGATTTAAGATTTTATATGTAATTTTCAATGCTTGGGAAAACCAGCCAATTCAATATCAAATGAATCCCAGAAGATATGTGAAGCTGATCAATGTGGAATAAAAATTATAGAGTTTAGAAAATCGATGTCATATATGTATATACGAAGATTCAGGCCATTTTCTGTATCTTAAAAGTAATTTTAACTAAGCTGTTTTAAGAGGCAGTCTGTTGAGTGTAAGTCTCCTAATTCAGCTCAATTACACCCCAGAGCAATGAGAAAAATTGCAGGTGAGTTCACAAGACACTGTGGGAAAACTATTTTAGACTGTTATTGGGAAGTTGTCTGTACATAGAAGTGTAATAGCTGCACTTCAATCCAATTCTGGTCTTTGCAATTTCCTCTAAGATGTGCCAATCCTCAGTAAATTGTATGAGAAGGGAACAATGAAATCATTACTTACCTGAATTGTAATACATTCGTATCTTACTCTAGGAGTAGAATTAAATAAATCAATAGATGGAAGGGTTCATGTGTAGAAGATTGAAGTGCCCACACATGCAACTTTTATTCAGAGTTTGAGGGTGGGAGGAGGTAGAAAACTATTTCAATATTAAATAATTAGAATACTAGTGGAATTTTTAAAAAAGCATGAAGAATTAAATCCACGTAATTACCAAGTATGTCTTAATGTCATGTAACTCTCGATAACATTTAAAAATCATATATGAAAAAAATGAACAGCTAAATGATGGGCAAGAGAGAGAAAACGCACCTTAACCAACTCAAATAATTCCTTCTAGAAAGGAGAAGAAAGGAAGAGAGGGAAGGAGAAAGGAAAGGAGGAGCAAAAGAAGGAAGGAATCTAGAGCTTGTATAGTACCTAAGCCACTGTCTTATAGGGTATTGACTACCTCCTGGCCAGGTGGCAGTAGACATGATCTTGTCAAGCCTAAAGGCAGAAACAATATGTCATACCAGAAACATGGACTTTGAAGTAAAGGTCCTATAGTTCTGAAACTCAGTTTTACAATGACCAGCTTAGACAATCTGATCAAAATAATTCCTTAAGGCTCTATATCTACATGTGCGAACAAGCTTTATCTGTATCATAATATCTTATAGGGTAAAATCATATATTTTCCCTTTAATAAATGTTTTTCTAAGTGCTTCTCAGTAAATTACACCTTTCCTTTTTCTCAGAGCTACAGGGAAAAAAGGGGGTACATACCAATCAAAGCTATGTTTAGTTGCAGACATTATTTTCTGAATTCTTCAAGATTGGTGTTGCAACTTTTTAGATGATTGGGATGTTTGTAGCTCCAAGAATCCTGAAAGTGAAGCTGAGTTTTAAATTAAGGACTCTGGGTCCAAGACTCAATGTAGAGAAAGTATAACTGTGTTTATGCCCTAAAAAGCTGTTTGGACACATTTCCTTGCATTCAGGCCTTCAAGTAAAGTTTGTTAAATAATGATAGGTAGGTTTGAATATTTCAATGAATATGGATAATTTAATGTGACAGGAAAAATGATAACACTCATAACCCATTTTTCCCAGGCCGCACTGTCCTGAAAGAATAAAAAAAGCATGTGTCAGAGTAAGAGTAAAGACAGCAAACAGCAAAATAGATGGAACCCTACCCCACTGGTCATTCCTTAATTTCATTCAACAGATATTAATTAAGATATTAACGAGTATCACATATGAACCAAGCACTCTGCTAGGCACTGTGGGTATAATGGTGAACAAGTGTAGACGTGGTCTTTCCTGTACTTTACAATCTGGGAAACGCAATTGAGCAAATAACAAAGAAATCTTACCTAAATTTGGAAAAGGGGAAGAGCTGCAGTTAAGATGGGTATCCCTAAGGAAGGAATGCTTGAGCTGAGTTACGATGTATCACCTGGAGTTAACCAGGTAAGGGAGGGGGCACAAGGTCAGGGGGAGTATTAAGGACAGACAGAAAACTATTTGCAATGATCCTGTTGTTAGAGGGAAATGATCACATCTGGGAAAGAAAGAAAATCGAAATAGCTGGGATAGGAGGGGAGCTGTGCAGAGAATAGTTGAAGGGGAAAGGAGTGGTTGGTAAAGATCAGGCTTGATTTTCATCTTAAATGCAGAGAAGTCAGTGAAGGAGTTTAAGCTGGAGAAGCAGTGTGGAGAGAAAAGACTAATATGATTAGATTTGCCTTTTGAAAAAAAACCACTGGTCCTGAAGTGTGGAGAGCCTATGGTTGGGAGGGAGGGGCAAAGGTAGATGAATTAGGAGGCTACTGCAGTAAATGGTGCAGATCTAAGTCTGTTGCAGAACTTTTTAGCCACTCTTTCCTCCCTAGGAGGCTAGGAAAACTACTTTATTTCCCAGAGAAAACCTGCCCCCTATAGTGGAGATGGAAAGAAGTCAATTAATTGAATATTTAGAAGACGAAATTGGCAAGACAGAGTAATGCATTGGATATGGTTGCCAGATGCAAGAGTTAGTCAAGAGTTTGTACAACTGGATGAATAAGAATGTCCTTCATTTGAGGAACAATAGAAACTTATTATAAGTGAAATGGGTAATGTTTGTTGAGCATTTACTGGATAGAGCAACAGTCATTGTTCTAAATGCTTTGCACATTTTCTTAAATTTGTTTTCTTACAACTCTATGATATAGGTAGTAATACTGTTTTCTCCATATTATAGATGAAGAACTGAGGCAAAGTAAGTTGTGTTCATTTTTACACTTAGATACAAGTGAGTGGATCTATGTATTGAGTCCAGAGCTATGCTTTTAACGACTTTACTATGCTTTTCCCCTGTTCAAGATATGTTTCCCTTAGCTCAAACAAATGGAGCTCTTTCTCCTTCCACCTCATGGCCTTCATTGTCTTTCAGTGGTCACTTTCAGTGCTCACAACAAAAGCTTCCTAGAAGCTAAGTTGCTGTCAGTTCTCCAGACTGGTATGTATTTACATCTCTGTGTTAATAATCGCCTCTCCAGGCCATAAGTTATTGCTATAATTTGAGGTTGATAGATGCATGGAAGAAGGTTCCAATTTTCATTCCTAATGGTCCAATGCAGATTTATGGACAAATGGATTTTCTTAGTCTGCTCAGACTGCCATAACAAAATACCATAGACTGGATGGCTTCACTGACAAAAATTTATTTTCTCACTATGTTGGAAGCTGGAAGTCTAAGATCAGGGTGCCAGCATGGTTCGGTTCTGGTGAGAGCTCTCATCCTGACTTACAGATGGCTGCCTTATCACAGTATCCTCATGTGGCCTCTCCTTGATGTTTGCGTGTTGAGAGAGATAGAGGGAGAAAGGCCATGGCAGAGAGAGAGAGGAGTTAATATTCTCTCTTCCTCTTCTTATTAGACCACCAATTCTATTGAGCTAGGATCCCAGCATTATGGATTTGTTTAACCTTAGTTATCTCTTAAAGGCCCTGTCTATAAAAATATAGTCACATTTGAGGTTAAACCTTCAACATATGAATTTGGACAGACTACAACGGAGTCCATAGCATGGACGCAGGGGTCTACTTTAAGAAAAATAACATAGAATTAGTTCAGAGCTTCTCGAAGGCCCCTGAAATGATACTTCTCCAGGTTTTCAATAACTTTACCTCTGATTAGGAAGTCATTAGACTTCCATTCAGATCTAACTTGGGAGTGTTGGGGGGAATGGTACAGGGAATTCATGGAAAAGAAGAGAGCCTTGGGAAGCAAACCTTCGTTCAGTGAACGTGACAATAGAGCAGGAGGCCATCCCTGCAGGAAGTGTTGATCATGGCTGCTTCAGAAATCCCAAACCCTCAATCACAATGATCACCAATGTCCATGTCAAACAATAAAGTCCAAAAGGACTTGCTCAGTATCATAGGTGCAATACCTCCTACGGACTCCAGTAATAAGTAGAACAGGTTCTGAAGTGAGCTGGAGGTCCAAACACAGCAGGTGAGGATATCTGCCAAAGAAACCACCAAAACTGTGATTCGCCATTCAGTGGTATAGGCTGGTATAGCGTGAGACACACAAATTACATCATCTTGTGACCCCACCCGACCCAGGTTATCGTGACTCTAATTTCAACAGTCAAATTTAGACTAAAATACTCTTCTTCCACCGATGTTAAATTCTAAGAGTCATCCCCAAGTACACTACTCATGCATCCTCATTCTTCAGTGGTACAACTCCATCCCCTCTATTCTAGTGACCAAGCATTATGTTTCACCCAGGACTGAGGAATTTGGGGGAATGCAGCCTTTTCACTGCTAAAACCTAGACAGTAAACCAAGACATGTGGTCACCCCCAGGCTAATTTCTACCCTAAGAATGTAGGAGACTCCTGCTAGGTAGGACCAGATGAAATATTCTCCCCTTGCCCCCAAAACAGAGTGGCCCAGCCTCAGCTGATAATCTTCCATTCTGATTTCACTCAGAGTCAGATCCTTCCTCCTCAGACTCCTGGGAGATAAAGGCCACTGTTTAAATCAGTTTGGAACTCAGAGCCTTCGTATTAATTACAAAAACAGGTTGTGGGCCCGTGACTGTAATTTGCTAATTTTATTTCTTAAGATATTGCATTAAAATATTATATATATCTTGGGGTGCCAGGGTGGCTCAGTCTGTTAAGCACCCCACTCTTGGTTTCAGCTCAGGTCATGATCTCACAATTCCATGAGTTCAAACCCTACATTAGGCTCCACACGAGCAGAGCACCCATTGCTTAGAATTATCTCTCTCCCTCTCCCTCTCTCTCTGCTTCTCTCTCTCTTTCTTTCTCTACATAAATAAATAAACCTTAAAAATGTTACTTATCTTAATTACTGAGTTTTGGATGCCCTTTAAATTTAACTGCCAAGGCTGATGCCTCATTTGCTTTACCCTAGTCTAGTCCTGTCAATAGGCAACAGGCTTGGAACTCAGGTTCCTGGTGGCCAGTCACAGGACCCTAATAGTGCAGTAGTCAGTCTCTCGCATCAAGTGTATCAAATCCTCTATCAGACTAAAGTGAGGTCCCACCAGCCTGCTAAGTGTGCCCTACAATACTCAAATATGCAGTAGGTGACCAATGTTGACCTCAAGTTCTGGGATCTTTACCATGTTTGTGTTAAAATCATACAATGATGATTTGGCTCTTGGAAAATACATGTTTTTGTATGTTCTTTTACTTTAAGGTATATAATCTGATGCTTGTGTTACCATGTTTGTGTTAAAATCATACGATGAGAATTTGGTTCTTAGAATATAAATATTTTTATGTGTTCTTATACTTTAAGGTGTATAATCTGATGCAAAAAAAATAGCATGGTGTTCAAAAGAGCGCAACTCTTGAAATCAAATGAGATCTCTGACACTGACACTATAGTATCTTGGGGAACTTAATTAATTAACTTTAATGAATCCTCAGTTCAACTAACTGTAAAATAAAGATAATACCTACCTTACAGACTTGTTTGTGAGGATTATATAAATTAATGCACATAAAGCATACATCAGCTATGTGACACAGTGAGCATATTGTGATACAATTCTCTCTCTTCACATTTCCTGCCTGGTCTCCTTAGCACTTCTTACAAGAATCCTTTTTGTGACTTTAATGTTTACGGATCTAGAATTTTCTTAAGAATACCCTGAACATATTTTCAAATGTTTTAGAAAGAAAATAGTTATTTTGTCGTTGTACTATTAGGTTCAAAGTATAGTTTGTTTTGTATTCCCCTGAACTGTTTGATGTCTGAAAAGTAAACAATCAGGCTAAAGGTTTCTAAAATCCAATACGATTTTTAAGAAGTATATTTATTGAGTATGGCAGTTTTCCTCTTCAAGTTCCCTTGATAGTATCAGCACTATACTTCAGATTTCTAAAAAAAAAATGTTAAGATTTAAATGCTGCTGTGTTCAGTGCTCTCAAACCAGAGCTACCCTTGGGCAAAGGAACGTCCTCCCTCATGCTCTCTCTGTTCCTGAGCTCACTGCTTCCACAGTTATTTTTCTGTAAATTAAGACCTTTCCATCATTGTCAGATGGGAGAAAAACATTCATGGAGTAATCTCAAGTATTTTCCAATTAAAAAAAAAACTTGATTTAGAAAGTACATGATAAAAGAAGCTAATAGTAAAATAATGGTGATTGCCTCTCTGACTACTATTTTTTACCCAGAGTGTAGGGGTATAAGAGCAATGAATTATTTTTAACCTCTTGTTTTGCGCTGCAATAATATCTTAAAGAACACTAGATATCAAAACAGACTACCATCTATTAATAATGCCTACGTTTCACTGGGAAATAGAATACATTCAGAATCTAGTACTTTGCTTGTGCTTTATTTCTTAATGAAATTCTGTTATTTTATAGCAACTAATGGAATATACCTCAGGGTCTGATGCCATCAGATGCATTTTAGAAAATTACTATTTTATATGAACATTGGTATGCTTATTTTAATTGATGGTGCTTACATTAAATCATCAGAAAATAGATCTTTTAAAGGAACTAGTGGCAATGATGTTTGTATATTTTTTTCAAAAGTTATAGCATCATCAACTTCCAAATAACTTTGTATATGTGTGAGACATGTATAAGAGACTTGGTTTTATCCTCTGACCTTGACTTAATCATAAGAGTTTAGGGATAGAAGGGGAGACTGGGTGGCTCAGTTGATTAAGTGTCTGACTCTGGCTCAGGTCACGATCTCACGGCTAGTGGGTTTGAGCCCTGTGTCAGCCTCAGTGCTGACAGCTTAGACCCTGGAGCTTGCTTCAGATTCTGTGTCTATGTCTCTCTCTCCCCCTCCCCTTCTCACTCTCTCTCTCTATCAAAAATAAACATTTAAAAAAAATTTTTTTAAGAGTTTAAGGCTGGAAGAGATCTTAGAGATCTTCTAGTCCAACACATCATTTTAAAGACAGTAAACATTTTAATGACTTGCCCAAGGCCAAAAGGCTGAAGTGAGGCAGATCTAGAACTACGGCCCAAGTCCTCTGGTTTCCAGACCAGGACTTGGCCCACCCAACTACATATTCCATGATCATTACATTGGCCTCCCTGTATCTTCCTATCCACAAATGTTTTTATATGATAAGGGGAAGAGCTACTCACTGCATAGTCCCTTCAGGAAAAAGTGGGGCTGCATGATAGCTTCCAAGAGGAAGGCTTAAAGAAATGAATTCTAATCAAATAGACAACATAAGACATAAACATGTGTTGAAATTTCAGGCAAGAAGAGGAGCTCCTGTCTCTTTTTGTTGTCTTCTTTAAGGAACAAAAGAAAAGGAAAGAAAAAATTCTAAATGTCTTGAGTTTCAGGAAAAATGTTCTATTAGTGAGTCAGACTCTGAAAATAATGTTAGCAAAGGAAGTGACTGCCAATGCGTGGGTGAGATTTTTTTTTAGAAGTCACATGAAAAAAATAGTTCTATGTGTATAGTTCTGACACATTCTTCCTCCATTCTTCAGGGCTTCCTTGAATGTCCAGGCTGCCTTGAACTAACATGTTTATTTTGCTTTCTTAACTTCTGTTTCATGCAGCTCAACATATAGCCCAAGAACATTGTTATTTTCTTCTAGTAATCCATATACTTCACCATGTTTGTGACTTTGCTATTGTTTTTATTTTCCTGAGATGTCATTTCCCTCCTTCTTCTCCACTTGCCAAAATCTTAGACATCCTTGAGCACCTATTTAATATCACCTCCTCCTTGAAGGCTTTGCCAATCTTTGAATGTCTAAGTAGAGACCACTCCTCATAACACTTTTGTTGTACCTCTTAGAGGAATGAATCCAGTCTACCTTGTTCTGAAGAGTATGTGGCTTTCTTCCCTTTTCAATTCATATCTATTTGAGAACTAGGAAAATAACCTATCTTTATATGTGCTGGGGATATGTTAAGTACCGAGGATTCCAGAGTAAACAGAAAAAAGCCCTTGGCTTCCACAAATTATCTAAAATCTAGCATGCAAATATAATTTAGGGTATATTCCACTTCAGAAAACAGATCTTGACCTAGGATTTGAATGCAAGTATTTTATCTAAGTAGTAAGAAGTGAGAAAATGAGATTGTAAAAGAAAGAATGACAAAAAAGAAGTACACTAATTAGCAGAAATAGAAATAGAGATGGTAGCCAGGGGCTGGGGTGTGGGGGAAATGGAGAGATGCTGGTCAAAAGGTCCAAACTTTCAGCGATAAAATGAGTAAATTCTGGGGAGCTAATGTACAATATGGTGACTACAGTTAATAATACTATTTGTACAGTTGAAATTTGCTAAGAGAGTAGATCTTAAGCATTCTCATCACCACAACAATAAAAATATGGTAATTACATAGGGCACCTGGGTGGCTTAGTCCGTTGAGCACCCCACTTTTGATTTTAGCTCAGGTCATGATCCCAGGGCCATGAGATCGAGCCCTGCATCAGGCTCCACTCTGACCATGGAGCCTGCTTAAGATTCTCTCTCCCTCTGCCCCTCTCCCCTGCTTGCACAGGCTCTCACTTTCTCTCTCTAAAATAAAATAAACAACAAAAAAAATAAGCTAACTATGTGAGGTTACAGATGTGTTGACCAACTTGACTGTGTCTTGTATACATTTCACAGTGTATACATATATATAACCATCACATTACACACTTCAAATAAAAACAATGTTATATGTCAATTATTCTTCAATAAACTGGGGGGGAGGGGGGAATTAGCAAGCAGGTTTCTCCTGTGGCCCACGTCTGCTGATGACCCTCTGAGAAACCATGTGGAATGTGCCTCTGATTATCCTGAGATCAGGACAGTGAGGTATAAAGTCTCCCCTCCATGTTTAAGGGTTGCTCATGGAAGATTAACTCAAAGTCACTGCCAGCCAGCTCTATTCTTAGGCCAAGCATTCCTCCAAGTAGCCAGAAAAGGCCCTGAGGCCAAGATGTAAGTGCTTGAGGCAGGAAGCTGTTGGCAGGTCATGCAAGTGTCCAGCACAGTTGCAGATGACCTTCAGGGAGGGCCAAGAGGGCATAGGCAGAGCTGCAACAGTTTTGGCTATGGCACCAGAAGGGTTACTGCTGAGTTTACTTGAATAGTTGAGTTTAAATAAATTTAGTTGCTACCCTTAGCAAAACATAAATGCTAACAAAGTACTAACTTAACTCTTTTCTAAGGAAACTGAGGGTGTTTTTGAGTATGATTTCCTCACCAAACCAAAATGTATATCAGATTTTATTTTCTGTGAATTACTGAGTTACCCCCCAAAACAAATTGCCTTCATTAGAATGAATTACAATTAGATTGCTCCTGATAGAGGCTACCCGCCAAGAGTACGTTTGGAAACTGCTTCTTGTCAGAAGTATACTCTTTATTTTTCTTGAGATTTTATCTTTCTCATCTTTAAGAGTAATACATGCTAACTATAGAAACATTATAAAATACACAAGAATAAAAGAAAAAGAAAATAATCCATTGTTTCCAAGAAATATTAACACAGAAAAATAACATGGAATTATCCAGACTGTCAAGCCCAAGCATTTATCTTAATGAGATTATGTAGTAAACATTGCCTTACCTATGTTAGATTATTGATAATTTGTTGTATTATTAAAGGATATACTTATTATCTGCCATTTTTATTATTTATTTATTATTTATATATTTATTTTTGAGAGAGAGCTCATGCAACTGGGGGAAGGGCAGAGGGAGAAACAGAGAATCCCAAGCAAGCTACATGCTCAGCATAGAGTCTGACACAAGGCTCTGTCGCATGTCCATGAGATTATGACCTGAGCAAAATCAAGAGTCAGATGCTACAAATAAGACTCCTGGGCCAGATAGCTTCCCAAGGCAATTCTACCAGACATTTAAAGCAGAGTTAATACCTAACCTTATCAAGGTGTTCCAAAAAATAGAAATGGAAGGAGAGCTTCCAGACTCATTCTATAAAGCCAGCATTACCTTGATTCCCAAACCAGAGAACCCACAAAAAAGGAGAATTACAGGCCAATATCCCTGATGAACATGGATGAAAAAATTCTCAACAAGATACTAGCAAAGCAAATTCAACAGCATATAAGAAGAATTATTCACCATTATCAAGTGGGATTCATTCCTGGGCTGCAGGGCAGTTCCAATATTTGCAAATCAATGTGGTACATCACATTAATAGAAGAAAAGATAAGAACCATACAATCCTGTCAATAGATGCAGTAAAAGCATTTGACAAAATACACCATGCTTTCTTAATAAAAACCCTAAAAAACTTGGGGTAGAAGGAACATACCTTAACATCATAAAAGCTATACATGAAAAGCCCACAGCTAATATCATCCTCAATGGGGAAAATATGAGATTTTTCCCCTGAGATCAGGAACATGACAGGGATGTCCACTCTCACCACTGTTGTTTAACATAATGTTGGAAGTCTAGCCTCAGCATTCAGACAGCAGAATGAAATAAAAGGCATCCAAATTGGCAAAGATGTCAAACTTTCACTTTTCGCAGATGACATGATTCTACATGGAAAACTCAAAAGACTCCAGTAAAAAGCTGCTAGAACTGATACATGAATTCAGCAAAGTGACAGGATACAAAATCGATGTACAGTAATCAGTTGCATTTCTATACACCAATAATGAAGCTACAGAAAGAGAAATCAAGAAACAGATTCCATTTACACTTACACCAAGAAGCATAAAATACCTAGGAATAAACCTAACCAAAGATGTAAAAGATCTGTACTCTGAAAACTATGGAAAACTTATGAAAGAAATTGAAGAAGACACAAAGAAAGGGAAAAACATTCTATGCTCATGGATTAGAAGAACAAATATTGTTAAGATATCAATTCTACTCAAAGCAATCTACACATTCAATGCAATCCCAATCAAAATTGCACTGGCATTCTTCTCAAAGCTACAACAACCAATCCTAAAATGTGTATGGAACCACAAAAGACCCTGGAAAGCCAAAGCAATCTTGAAAAAGAAAACCAAAGCTGGAGGCATCACATCCTGGACTTTAGCCTCTATTACAAAGCTGTAATCATGAAAACACTATGGTACTGACACAAAAACAGACACATAGACCAATGGAATAGAATAGAGACTCCAGAATTGGACCCACAAATGTATGGCCAACTAATATTTGAGTATCCAATGAAAAAAAGACAGTCTCTTTAGCCAATTGTGCTGGGAGAACTGTACAGCAACGTGCAGAAGAATGAAACTGGACCACTTTCTTATACCATACATAAAAATAAACTCAAAATGGATGAGAGACCTAAATATGTGACAGGAAACCATCAAAACCCTAGAGGAGAAAAATGCAGCAACCTCTTTGACCTCAGCCACAACAATTATTTGCTCAACATATCTCTGAAGGCAAGGGAAATACAAGCAAAAATGAGCTATTGGGACCTCATCAAAATAAAAATCTTCTGCACTGCAAAGGAAACGATCAACAAAACTAAAAGGCAACCAACAGGATGGGAGAAGATATTTGCAAATAGATAAAGGGTTAGTATCCAAAATCTATAAAGAATTTATAAACCCAACACCCGAAAAAGAAATAATCCAGTGAAGAAACGGGCAGAAGACATGAATAGACACTTTTCCAAAGAAGACATCCGGGTGGCCAACAGACCCACGAAAAGATGCTCAACATCACTCATCATCAGGGAAATACAAATCAAAACTACATTGAGATACAACCTCACACCAGTCAAAGTGGCTAAAATTAACAACTCAGGAAACAACAGACGCTGGTGAGGATGTGGAGAAACAGGAACCCTCTTGCATCATTGGTGGGAATACAAACTGGTGCAGCTGCTCTGGAAAACAGTGTGGAGGTTCCTCAAAAACGTAAAAATAGACCTACCCTACGACCCAGCAATAGCACTACTAGGAATTTATCCAAAGGATACAGGAGTGCTGATTCATAGGTACACATGTACCCCAGTGTTTATAGCAGCACTTTCAACAACAGCCAAATTATGGAAAGAGCCCAAATATCCATCAATTGATGAAGAGATAAAGAAGGTGTGGTTTATATATACAGTGGAGTACTACTTGGCAATGAGAAAGAATAAAATCCTGCCATTTGCAACAATGTGGGTGGAACTGGAGAGTATTATGCTAAGTAAAATAAATCAGTCAGAGAAGGACAACTATCACATGTTTTTACTCATATTGTAGAACTTGAGAAACTTAACAGAAGACCATGGGGGAAGAGAAGGGGAAAAATAGTTTCAAACAGAGAGGGAGGCAAACGATAAGAGACTCTTAAATACAGAGAACAAACTGAGGGTTGATGGGGGTTGTGGGGGAGAGGGGGAAATGGATGGTGGGCATTGAGGAGGGCACTTGTTGGGATGAGCACTGGGTGTTGTATGTAAGTGATGAATCACGAGAATCTACCCCGAAAACCAAGAGCACACTGTATACACTGTATGTTAGCCAACTTGATAATAAATTGTATTTAAAAAAAAGAGAGAGAAAGAGTCATATGCTTAACTGAGTCACCCAGCCATTCCCCTTTTTTTAAATTACCTGCTATTTAAACATTTTTTTTAATATTTAGTCATTTTTGAGAGGGAAAGAGAGAGACAAGCATGAGCGGGGGAGAGACAGAAAGAGAGGGAGACACAGCAGGCTCCAGGCTCTGAGTTGTCAGCACAGAGCCCGACTCAGGTCTGAAACCCAAGAACCATGAGATCATGACCTGAGCTGAATTCAACCCTTCAACCAATTGAGCCACCCGGCACCCCATCTGTCATATTTTAAAGACTTAAATTCTTTTTTTTTAAATTTTTTTAACATTTATATATTTATTCTTGAGAGACAGAGACAAAGCGTGAGCAGGGGAGGGGCAGAGAGAGAGCGGGACACAGAATCCAAAGCAGGCTCCAGGCTCTGAGCTGTCATCACAGAGCCCAACGTGGGGCTTCAACTCACAAACTGCGAGATCATGACCTGAGTCAAAGTCTGACGCTTAACCGACTGAGCCACCCAGGTGCCCCTAAAGACTTAAATTCTTTAGGTAGAGTCAGTAGCTTCGAGAGAATATTGCTGCTTATATTATAGACATGTAGAAGTTTTAAAGGTATTCTTTGATATTGATTTCTAATTATCCCACACTTTGGTAAGAAAGTGTATCTGCCTGATATTAATATTTAGAACCTGTTGAAGCTTCATCCCTGGCCTAGTACATGACAGTTTTTGAATATTCTGTACAATCTCAAAAATGTTATGTAGTCTCAGCTTTTTGAAGGATGTGCTTGTGCTCCCTAGTTCACACCAAAATCTTAAAGATTTCTTATGTGACAGTATTGCATATCATCTTGTACATACATACATTAATCAACATATAAGTAGTGCCCTACATATACACTAGTTGAGTCAACTGTGATGCCCTGAGAAAAGTCATAGGTAGATTCTGCTCTCCTGTTCATTACAAACTTGAAAGAATAAACTTCTCTA